>NC_059264.1:8485677-8538177 GCF_017591435.1 Portunus trituberculatus | reverse complement strand
ACACACACACACACACACATCTGCTGTTTTAATCTGTGGCTTCAAACACTTCATCACGATTCAAACACCAGCCAGACAAAAGATGCTGCCATGGTGATCTATCAACGCACAACCACTCAGTATCCTCCTCCTCCTCCTCCTCCTCCTTTCAATTTACTTTATAATGAGTTCTTTTTTCTTTCTCAATGCACTGTGACTGGTTATTTGGTTATGTGAATTTAGTAAGGATCTTCAATGTCTGTTGTTGTTTGTCGTCCTTTGTATTCCTCTGTATTCCTTGTGTTCCTTCGTATTCTTCCTTCTCTTTCTTTTTCTCTTCCTCTTCTTACTACTCTCCTTCTTTCTCCTCATGGAATTTTTGCTTTTTCCCTTTCTTTGTATTCTCTTTTATTCCTCCTCCTCCTTCTCTTTCTTTTACTCCTTGTCCTCTCCCTGTTTTCACATTCATTCATTCACTGTGGTGTCTAAGAGAATCAAGGAAAACACCACACCATATTTTTTCAATCTACCTGTCATACGTAAGAGAATCACTAAAAATCTGCCTATTTTTACATTCATCCATTCATTGTGATATGTAAAAAAAAAATAACTGAAAACACCACACAATATCTTTTCAATCACCTACAGGATGGAATGGTGATGAAAGGATAAAATTTGCAATATTCGTCCCATGCTTTGTTTATCGGAGTGTGCTGTAGGAAGGGAATGTGTGAGAGTGGCTTGTGACTAAGGGACGAGGCTCCAGGTACCAGTGAAAGTGTTCTGAAGCATTTACTGGTTGGCGGAATATGCAAGAGGATGAACGCGCAAATATTGATATCGGATACTAAAGCCCAGCCCAGCGGGAGAATATAAACTGACTCGTCCTTACTTGAACTATCTTTGTATAACTTGATTGAATGTAACCCAATCAGAGCTTAATGTAGCGTAACCTAACCTGACGTAATCTTACTTTACCTAACCTGACCTAACTTTAACTTGACCTAATGTAACTGACTCGCATTCTGAAACGCCCTGTTCTCTCACCATCACTATCTCTCAAAACCTCTAGTTGAAGATACTCGTGCATCTGAAGATATTTATGATTTTGGTGATGAATTGACAAGATTTTTAGTTTATTTTAAGGAGAAACTGTCTTGAAAACACCGCTAGTCGTCTTGGTAGCCTTCAAAAATTTATGGTGGTGAGAGATTTTTTCTGAATACAGGTGTTTATCTTAACCCAACGTTATATGACCTAGTTCAACCTAAACTCGTCTAGCTTGACTTAACTTAATTACACTAACCTAACTTGACCTAATGTAAACTAACCTTAGCTAACCTAACTTATGTGAACCTCACTTTAGCCTCACCTAACCTAACCTAATATAATATAACCCAACTTAATTTAACACACAAGCCATTACAAACACCAATACAGCACCACACTCCCTTGCCACAACGTTAAACAGATATAGTGACTAGTAAAAGCAATGATAACACTGCACTTTTCTTTATAGTCCTTCCTCTTGCTGGCTCACTTTCTCTTCATTACACATTCACACGCCATCACTTCACCGCTCATCTCCCCAGCGTGTTCCGGCAAGTCACTGATGCGCGTCAGATGAAATGCTTCTCATCTCATATGCCCTTAAACTTCAAACTCTTCCACTCGGCGACACACTCACGACTTCCTTCGCCTGCTAAAGTTTCCACGGAGTTTGCTTCCTTCGCTCTCTTCCCTTTTTCCTTTTCCTTCCTTGCAATTTCTCAGTCAGCTCCTCAGATCTTGTGTTGAGGATTGTGGCTGTCAAGGGAGGAGGGCGAGGCGGAGTGAGAGAGACGCACCATTGAACACAAGAAGGAAATACTACTGTAATTATCATCTCAGCTTAAATCCGTATTTGGGGGATGGTGTTTTTTAAGCTCTTTCACTGCGCCATGCAACGTTTCGCAACTCTAAATGCACGGTAAGAAGAGGGAAGAAAATATTTGATGATATGAGTTTAACAATGTAACCAAGTAATTCTTAAATCTAAATGGAATGAAATGGGAAGGTAATTATCACGTCGTGTGTATCTATAAGAAATAATGAGTAAATTGATGGATTCTCTAATTTCTAGTAAGCAGTATAATGATATGGGCTGGCTGTGGAGCAATGAGAAATGTGTCAAGACTTAGTGTGATTTGTGATTATTAAAATATGTGCCATGTAGCTGTTAATCTATTTGTCTATACATCTATCTTTCTATCTATCTTTCTATATTTCTATCTATCTATCTATCTATCCCTCTATCTATCAATCAATCTATCAATCCATCTCTCTATCTAACTACCTTTTTATCTATCTGTCTATCTATATATCTATCTCTCTGTCTATCTTTATCTATCTAGTTATCTATCTATCTTTAAATGTTTACATAAAGAAGTTAATCTCTTAATCAATTAACCGATCAGTCTATTAATCGGTCAGTTAATCTGTGTGTTTGTCTTTCTTTCAGTCTATGAATATATGTATCTTTTATGTGGAGTGCCACTAACCAAGAGCAACGAGTGAGAGAAAAAAAAAGATAAGTCCACGGAGGTGTCAATGTATGCAAGTATATTTGTATGTATGTATGTATGTACGTATGCATGTATGTATGTATGTATGTGTGTATATATGCATGAACTTGTTAGTGTTCCTGTTTGGCTTTGTGTCTGTGTTTCTCCGTTAAAGTGTATGCTTCTCTATTGATTTACTACCCCCCCTCCCATCTCTCTCTCTCTCTCTCTCTCTCTCTCTCTCTCTCTCTCTCTCTCTCTCTCTCTCTCTCTCTCTCTCTCTCTTTGTCAGTCAGTCAGTCAGTCAGTCAGTCAGTCAGTCAGTCAGTCAGTCTGTCTGTCTGTCTGTCTGTCTGTCTGTCTGTCTGTCTGTCTGTCTGTCTGTCTGTCTGTCTGTCTCTCTCTCTCTCTCTCTCTCTCTCTCTCTCTCTCTCTCTCTCTCTCTCTCTCTCTCTCTCTCTCTCTCTCTCTCTCTCTCTCTCTCTCTCTCTCTCTCTCTCTCTCTCTCTCTCTCTCTCTCTCTCTCTCTCTCTCTCTCTCTCTCTCTCTCTCTCTCTCTCTCTCTCTCTCTCTCTCTCTCTCTCTCTCTCTCTCTCTCTCTCTCTCTCTCTCTCTCTCTCTCTCTCTCTCTCTCTCTCTCTCTCTCTCTCTCTCTCTCTCTCGTTTGTTACCATCGCGAGGGTAGGAACACTTTTTGCCTTGTTAACGAGGTAGCAATTTGGCTTTTAACACGTGTCCTACCCAAGCCTTTCATCTGCCGGGAGCAGCGCCACTCTCACTCTCCCTCTCCTCGTGCTGTAATTATTTCATTGCGTTACCGTGTTCGTCTGCATTCTCAAACGCTTCGACGCTTTACTGCGATTACTTTCAATTTGGTCTAGGGAGGGAAAGTTTATCGTTTTCTTTTTAAGTGTTTTAATTTTTTTTGTGTATGTTCGTTGTGTTTTCTGTTGCTTCAGTGTGTTTATCGGATTTTTGAGTGTGTGTTTGGCCTTTTTATTGTGTTTTTGGGATTTTTAGTGCTTTTTGGCTTTTCAGTGAGCTTATTGGGTTTTCATTGTGTTTTCGGGTTTTTCAGTGTGTTTTGGGTTTTTCAGTGTGTTTTTGTTTCTATTCAGTGTGTTTATCGGGTTTTTTTAGTGTGTTTTGGGGGTTTTTCATTATGTTTTGGGTTTTCAGTGTGTTGTCCGGTTTTTCAGTGTGTTATCGAATTTTTCAGTGTTTTCAAGTGTGTTTTGAGTTTTTAGTTTTTTCGGACTTCTCAGTGTTTATCGGGTTTTTAGTGTGTTTTTTTTGTCTCTTAAGTGTGTTTTTTTTGGCTTTTTCAGTGTGGCTTTGAGTTTTTCAGCGTGTTTTAGGGATTTCCTAATGAGGATTTAGGGTTTTTAAGGGAGATTTTTTGTGATTCATGTGATAGTGATAAGAGTTTTATTTTCATGACTTTCGTGATTTTTTTCTTTTTCGGTTTTCAAGAATGTTTTTACAATTTTTGCCAACTTGTAGGGTTTCAAAGGTTGCTTTATGATTGATCTAATATTATATGACGTGTTTTTAAAGAATATTTTCATGATTCTTGTCAAGTCGTTGGATTTCAAGAGTGGATTCATGATTCATCTGAGGTTGTATGAATATGCCAGATTTTTAATTAAGAGAGTTTTCATGAATCAACAGATTCTGGAGAAGATATCGTCAGAACTCAACAATAAGAAATAGTTCTTATGTGATTCCAGGATGTTTGAGAATACGAGGCCGAGTCCTGAGATATTGAGACGAATGTGTTCAGTCATGGTCTAGAGCA
Source organism: Portunus trituberculatus (assembly GCF_017591435.1). Classification (NCBI taxonomy): domain Eukaryota; kingdom Metazoa; phylum Arthropoda; class Malacostraca; order Decapoda; family Portunidae; genus Portunus; species Portunus trituberculatus. The sequence goes on along the minus strand of NC_059264.1, from coordinate 8,533,857 downwards.
GGGGTTCTCAATCTGGGGTTCGCAAATCTCCAGGGGTTCACAAGATTTCCAGGGGTACTTAGATGGCTGATTTTATGGCACATCCTTTGCAGAATACCTTTGCCTATTGAGTTAGTGTCAGTCACTAAATTAATATTCTGTTCGATGTAAAATTACTGGGGGTTCGGGTAGATGGTCTTATAACTCAGAGGGTTCTTAACGAGAAAAGGTTGAGAACCCCTGCTCTATAGTCTAAAGGCTTAAACTTTTCCTCCTTCATTGCCCAGCCTGCACCAATGAAAGATCCAAACACCCTAATTTGGCAGCGTCCTTACCCAGAAAATGAAGAACACCTCATTGGAAATTACTTTCTGAAAAATATAGTATAGAAGAAAATAAAGAAATAATATATAATTTTTGGAAAATAAGAGAACATAAAGATAAAAAGTTTAAATAATGATTAATCACAGCTACATACCCAGACAAAACCCAAACCAAAACACATCAGGAAGTGCCGATATCCAGGCTACACTTCCGCCTATCAACTGAACTGAACTGAATACCATGTTCAGGCTATGGCAAGACAGAGCTTAGGAACACGGTGATGAAAACACTACAGCACCCTCGGACTATTTCTGTTTCGGCCGCTAATTTTCTTTTTTCTCATAAAGAAAACCGAACAAATATTGCTCTACTCATTCCTTGTGAAGAATTAACCTGTGCAGAAGCGAGGTGAAATGTGTGTTAAGGTTCCGTGCTGTATTTAAGTCTCTAGAAATTAAAGATCTTGGTACACCAGACAATTATGTTTTGCTCTATATTATGATGTTAGTCGTATAAACTCAAGTAACTATAAAGAAATACCATGGTAGAATAAGAACAGAAAAATACTGGAAGGAGTAAAAGCATGGTAAATCAATAGATACATCGTAATACAGTGTTTAGAGACGACTACTCTGTACCGCGAGACGATGCTGACCCACTCCTGAATTAAACCAACCTGCGAACACTGAAAATGTGACAGTTTGGGTCCTCTCCTATTGACATTAATCAAAGTATTACGATTTATTCACAATAGTAATATATTATACTCAGACGGAACACGGGCCTGATGTGTTTGAGATGTGGCATTTTGTTATAGTACATTTCGCACTATATAGCGACTGTTTAGGACCGAAAAACTATAGCTTCAGGTAGATATACAATAATGTTATCTATCGATTTTCAGTCTTAAAGTAGGGAAAATTACAAATATTGATGCATTTCTTTTATAGTCCTCCTTGCTTCTCGAAAAGGTGCACGAACTTAGAAAAGGTTGAAGAACACTAAACTATACCCTGAGAAAAAATACAGTAAAAGAGATAAGATAAAATGACCAACATCTCTATTATTACGGAGGCTAAGAATAATACCAAGACTAATTAAGTAATTCAGAGATAACGAAACGAACGACGATCACGAGAGCTTCCACGATAACAGTGTGTATGATAAGATGTGATTCCAGATTCCTCGATAGCGCTTCGAGTTTCCAAGATAACAATGCCATTCCAATTTCCTCGATAGCGATAGGAGTTTCCAAAATAACGATGCCATTCCACGATAAAGATGTCATTCCAGCTTCCACGATAATAATGCGAGTTTCCACGATCAAGATGCAATTCCAGTTTACTCGGTAATGATGCGGGTTTCCACAATGTCGATGCGGTTCCAGTTCTCATGATGCGACTTCACGGCACAATTTTGAAGTTCACTTGCTTACACAGGTGCTGGGACGAACCCTTTCACCCGTAAAGGTCCACCTCAGACCCTTGGGTGCAAGTAGAGTGACGCTGCCACCTTCCTTCGCCGCAATTGAAGTTCACTTGCCTACACCGGTACTGGGATGAACCCTTTCACCCCGTCAGGGTCCACCCCACACCCTTAGGAGCGAGGAGAATGGCGCTGCCACCTCACTGCGACGCAATTAAAGTTCACTTGCCTACACAGGTACTGAGACGAACCCTTTCACCCCGTAAGGGTTCACCCCAGACCCTTGAGTGCGAGGAGAGTGACGCTGCCACCTCACTGCGCCTCACACGGGTAGCCATGAGCAATGACCCGCCACACACCACTCCCCAAACACTGTCAGTGAGTCCTTTTCACCCCGTAAAGGACCACTGGTATTGTCAGTGCCTGGTGCATGGCGCACAGCGTGCCCTCGTTCATGGCGAGTTGTTCAGCACGGTGTCATTATAAGCAGAGGTCCCGTACACACCACTCACCACCAGACTCTATGCAAGGAGCCCTTATCACCCCTTAAAGGCCCCTCACTGCATTATCTGGTGGACGGTAGACATGGCAGACTGCTTAAGGCGACTCCTTGCCTAGTGTGAGGCGCTGCAAGTTGACGACAACCAGTGAGCTTGAAGCCGCAAAAGAAAATAAGTCCACGTTAACAACGGGATTCCACGACAGGATGCGATTCTTGTGTCCACAGTAAAGATGTGTTTGTCGAGGATAACGATCCGTTTATCGAGGCTAACGGTGCTGCGATGGCGATGGTGAAACTATTCAAAGTATTATTACCTACACAGGTACTGGGACGAAACTTTTCACCCCGAAACCCCAGTCCCGTGGTTATGAGAGCAGTGACAATGCAACCTTACAATGCCTCACACGGGTCGCCATGAGCAATGACCCGCCACACACCACTCCCCAAACACTGTCATGAAGTGAGTCCTTTTTACCTAACCTAACCTAACCTAACCTAACGTAAAGGACCACTGGTTCTGTCAGTGCCTGGCTCATGGCGCACAGCGTGCTCTCGTTCATGGCGAGTTGTTCAGCCCAGTTTCATTATAAGAAGGGACCCGTACACACCACTCACCACCAGACCCTATGCAAGGAGCCCTTATCACCCCTTTAGGGACCCTCACTGCACCATCTGGTGAGTGGTAGACATTGATCTCTTGCTTATGGCGACCCCTGCCTAGTGTGAGGCGCTGCAAGTGGACGACTAGTAGTGAAGCTTGAGGCCACCAAGGAAAAGAAGGACCTGCAGCCAGTTCCCTGCCTTGGGCCCCAGGCCGGACCCAACAGCCACCTCCTTCCCCCGTGCGGCGCCCAAGGCCGTCACGGCCCTCAACAACTTTAGGCCGAAAGTTCTCAATCGTCGTTTAAATTTTGATTCGAATATAAAATCGTCGATGGTAAATGAAAAATAGCTTTGGTCTGAAAGTGTGCAAGAGTTAGCTGATTAATGAAACAAGGTGAGGCAGCTTTGCTCCGGAGTATTTAGTGTACTTTGCATGTTGCTGCCGTGAATGTGTACGTGTTTGTAGATAACTGGATAGAAACAGTAGACCAATGGTAGTTGTGTAACTATTGGGGAACTTTTGAAAATTAGTTAAGCTTCTGGATAGAGTGGATGAGTGCACACAGGTTTGCTTGTCTTATACATAAACTGCCACCTGTAGACATAATTTTTCTATTTTATGCTCTTAGAAAAAAGCAAACTTAGTTTCCTTTATTTCCTGATCACAATGACGTGTAAATATCAATGTTTCAAATATAAGGAAACACTAGGAGAGGACCCAAACTCCCGTTGAAGTTGCCAGATTCAACAGATATCGTAATATTTCACAGAAAAGATGGTCAACTGCATATCGTATATTTTTGGATATTCTTCTGTCACATAAGGAGATATCAAGATAGGTAAAGTACTTTCAAACATGTATCTACGACAAAAAACGCTATAATAGTAGAGTTACGTTATAACTATGGATTGTGTTTTTTTTTTTTAATATATACCATCTAGCTCTATTCCTGGGACAAAAATTACTTCTTCCTCAATTGATAACTTGAAGTTAGTATATTTTCTTTCCTTCTAGGTTAGTAAGTAGACTACAAGACACCATGAACATATGAAGCCCCGTAAATGAGTTTATTTTCATAATTTAGAAATCAAAGTCTGATAATCTATTGCCAACCAAACCGTTCTGCATTGACGTCTTCAGCGTCATAGAGACCTAATGATGTTAGCTCATGGACAGTGGCCATCCTGACAGCGCGAAACCCCAGGGGGGTTCATAAGAAGATTTCCAGGGGTACTTAAGTGGCTGATCTAGTAAAATCCTTTGCAGTACTATTGCATATTGAATTCCGTGTTCCATGTGATAATACTGGGGGGTTCGGTAGATGGTGTTATAACTCAGGGGGTTCTTAACGATAAAAAGATTGAGAACCCCTGGTCTAGAGTCTCTTGAAGGAAAATTAAACATTAAGACAGAGAAATGAAAAAAAAGAGAAGAAGTAGAGGATAGAAGGACGAAGGGAAGGAGAAAAGAGAAGGAATATCTTAGAATATAAGGGCTAATATGCAATGTAACAGTCAAAAGCCTGTTAAGGGAAAAGAAGGATGTACATGAATAGAGATGAGATGAAACGGAGAGGAGAAGTAGAAGGGATGATATACGTACTTGGGAAGAGAAGGACAGGAAAAACATATGATAGAGATGATAATGTTAATATGTCACTCCTTTTCCAAGTATCATGTGTTTTCCATTAGTCATAAGTCCTTTGCTCAGCTGCCACTCTCCTACAAAACCTAACAATTCATGCATCTCGAACAGATCAGAGGATTTGGAATTATGAACACTAAAGACAGGAGGTGAGTGCAGTAGGTTAGTTTTTTTCTGTGCAAGAGAGAATCTATCTAAGAAATGATAACGTACAGAAAGACCCACAGAAGTCTTGAAACCTATCCATTGAACAAGTCCAAGTCACAGGGAGGAGGAAATACAGAAGCTATAAGGAGTTCCACAATTTAACCAGTAAAAAATATGAAAACTTGTGAATTTCGGATAACTGGACTTTCAATTACTACTATTATCGTTCTGAGTAGTAAAATGATATAAAGTCCTGTAAATTTGACATCTGTATAAATCGAATGAGAATTCATATGACGCACCATGAATCAATTTACTGGTTTATATTAAGTCTTCCATCAGCACAGCATTAACTGAGCTTTATTCTAGATAGAGTTAGATTTGATTAAGTTTTGAGTGATATTTGGTCGTAATGAGCTGATTGAATGCCACCTTTACTCACTCCTCCAATGCAATTATATCAGTATTTACTCTGCTTTGATGGGCTGCAGATGATTGAATTAAGTGTGGATATTGTGTGTGTGACAATGAATTAGTGAAGAGTTCGAGTGAAGACCAAGAGGATCCGCGGCGGTGACAAGTGCAACCTGTTCTTTTTCCATTTTTTTACGTACGTTATTTTCATTATTTTATCTCACTTTTTTTTTGACGATTGCTGCGTTTTTCTTTACTCTTACTGTTTTTTCCTTTTCTTTTTATGCACATTTTTTTTATTGATACTAATTAATTTCTTCTCGTTTCTCTTTTTTTTTTTTTGTATACTCCGCGATTTCTTTTTATTTGATTCTATTTACGTATTGCTTTTGCTTTCCTGTTTCATTTTTAGCCTTTTGATTTTGTCATAGATTATTAATTTTCCTTTTCTTCTTTTGTTGCACATACGCTATTTATATCTTCTATTTTCCTTTTTCTATTTTCAAAATGAACAGTAGAATTAGACACCTCTACCTTAATTAATTGTATCTCTGTTTTTCCTTCGAGCATATTTGAATAAAGACAAGGTAATTCAAGGAAAGTGAAGAAAAGAACACCATTTACAATTTATCCGCAAATATAAAGAGAATGTATGAAAATAAGTAATTTCTTAAGCTTCCTCCAATCAATAAGTTTTCTTTGCATGTTTCGGAAGAAGAGAATGCTTGGTGATGTGAGATGAAATAGTTATTCCTCAATTCTTACACCTAGAATTGAAGGAAAAGTATAAGAAAATAATAATCTCGTGTCACTTCTCTGTAACGTTTTCTGAAAACATTTACTCATAAGAATATGTGAAAATTAGTCATTAATTCTGAGATCTATAATTGAAAAGAAAATGGGAAAGGAATTGCCTCTTTCCTTCTTTGCTGCTATGAGTTCGAATAGTTGTCCTTTGAATGTTAGATCAAGAATTAATTGGAAAATGGGAAGGTAATTGCCTCTTGTCCTTTTGTGTGACATTTCCTTTTCTATGCTTTTGACAAGACAGTGTTTGCTGAAAAAAAAAATACCAAGAAAATAATGTTATAATTCCGAAGTCTCTTGAATTTTTGGGAGGAGGAAACGTTTGCTAAGGTGAAAAAATACCAGTTATCTATTTCCTTCTCTATTTTTCTCTTTATTTCATCTTCTATTTCTTCTTGTTCTTTCTATTTTGGAAGAAAAAATTTGCTAAGACAATGAAAGAATAAGAATACTTTTCCTTTTTTTCTTCCTTCCGTTCTTTTTCTTTTTTTCTTTTTTAGTTCCATTGAATAATTTTTGAAGCAGAAAATATCAGCCCTGGCAAGCCGAGAAAATACTGTTTCTTTCTTTCCTTTTTCTTTCTTTCTTTCTTTCTTTCTTTTTTCTTTCTTTTATTTCTATCTTTTTATTTTTATTATTTCTTTCATTCATCCTTTCTTTCTTTTTCTTTTTTCCCATTCTCTCAATATATTTTTGAAGAAGAGAGCATTACTAAAAAAACAAGAGAGAGAGAGAGAGAGAGAGAGAGAGAGAGAGAGAGAGAGAGAGAGAGAGAGAGAGAGAGAGAGAGAGAGAGAGAGAGAATCTAACACTGTACCCTTTCTTTCCTTCCTTTTTGAAACATTCACTATGCCCTTCGGAGAAGAAAAGATAAAGCTAATGACCACCTTTTACAAGCTCAAATTAATAAGAACACAGGGTGAAGAAGTCCTGTGTGGTTCCTGAGACGACGCAGCGCCCTTCCTTTTCCTTGTACGATCTGGAAACTCACAGAAAAAACACGTGGAAAGAAGGAAAGTTTGTCTATTAAGGCTTTGTTTTTCATTGCGTCTTTGTTAGCGACCTGAGCAAAGTTTTCTTACTTTTACGTGTTGTACTTTCCTCCAGCGCAGCCCATCCTATGAAGGCCCCCCCCCCCTCTCTCTCTCTCTCTCTCTCTCTCTCTCTCTCTCAACATCTGTGACTCTCCTATTTAAGTTTTCACGCCTGACCTTTTAAGTATTGATAAGTATTCACTCCTGTTTTTGTATTGCAATGTGTAGTAGTATTATATATTGTGGCCTCTATTTTTTCCCTTTACTTGATAATGAGATACAAGAGCACTGTGTGTGTGTGTGTGTGTGTGTGTGTGTGTGTGTGTGTGTGTGTGTGTGTGTGTGTGTGTGTGTGTGTGTGCAAGGGCAGCAAGTACTGGAGGTGGTGTCATTCAGTTCACTTCCTCACCAGACACAACAAAAGTCTGATAAGGATGCCCTATCAGTATTTTCTTCCCTCTGGCTGTATAGTGGTGCGGTGTTTTGCCCCTCTCTCTCATCTCCAAACACTCTTAATATTACTCTTTTTTTTTTTTTTCTCTAGGTAAAAAAAAATGTGGAAGTTAAGGATGGTTTTGAAAGACACTGGTAGCAAAGTGCGTGGTTGGGTAGTTTAAATCTTCTAGTAGCTGTAGTTTAGATTCCTGAGATATTAAATTCGTCAAGTTTTATTCAAATTAGGTTTATTTTTGCTTTTATTCCTATAATTCTGTCCTATTCGCTTCTCTAAGTGTCTGCAGGTTTAATTTCTTGCTAGTAATGTCGTCTTGAGTTACTAATATCCGATTTATTTTGTTTTCTTGCTTAGTAAAATCGTTTCCATTTACTAAAAAATTGCTTATTGCTCAACTTACTTTATTACTTATATTAATTTTGCACGGCAATTACTCAAAAACAAAGAGAATGCGAAATGCCGTTTCGTTGCTAATCTCAAAATAGCTAGAAAAGGGGAAAAATAGTAAAAATCTAAGCCATACAACCATTCGCCCCATAAAAAGTAACAAAAAAGTAATGAGAAAGTAATAAACATAAGCATTGAAAGGGTTACGTTGCTTTATTATTTTTTTGGCTCGCTAAGATTATCCCAATGAAGTTAAAAATGCAATAACGTTATGTAATTGAAGTGTGGGAAGAAAAAATAATCTTTTCCTTTTCATAATGTATTAATTCAAGTTTAATTTTTTCGCATATTTAGAATTACGTGGAGTTACTGAAATGAAGCAACGTGTTATAGTCATTAGGAGTCAAAGGATAAGTTAAGAGCTGGAGGCAGGATCCAGGCAGCTTCCTTCCCTCCCTTCCCTCCTCACTGCCCTCCCTCCCATCCGTCCTTCCCTCCCCGTGCATGGACTAATGAAGCAAGCAGGCCCACGGAGTGCTGCAAGGCAAACAAGTGCAGATTCCCTGCCTCTCCCTTCCCTCTCGCCGGCAGCCAGCTCACCTCATTGCCTCATCGCCGCGGGCCTTGCGTTTACTTAGTATCGGAAGCGGGGTCTTCAGGACGGCCGCCGCTGCCTCACGGGAGTCTCCAGGACCTGCGCCAAGGATGTTTATTCATAGCGTTCCTGCTTTCCTCATTCTGCACTGCCCGGAGAAAACTGTGACTACAAAGGTGTTTTTTTTTTCCATATTTGTATTATTTAGATGGTGTTGAGATAGCGTTACTGTTTCCATTTGAGGGTGCACTGCCAGGAGGGAACTATAACTGCAAAGGTGTTATTTTTTCGTATTATTTGTACTAGTTTAGGTGATGTTAGGATAGCATTCCTGTTTTCATCTGAGTGTGAGTTTAGGTTAGAGATTCCTTCAGTTCATAATTTCACTGCCGGTCCTTTCACTGTGTCTATCATGATCTGAAAAAAAAGACGTTATATTTTGCTGAGAATTAAACAGTCGGTGTCAGAAAATTCCTATTCATATGTTTATTTCATTATGAAGTTAACGTCCCTTACAATTATGCTTTTTCTTCCATCCTTCTTTCTGTCTCGTATGTGTGAGGGAAGCAAGGCGTGAGCTGCAGGAACTCTCGACCCTCTAGTGCTAGTGACACTTAATTTTACATCAGCGAGTGAGGGAAACTGGCAGAATTTTTAACTCTTTTACTGTTGTTTGTCGTCTTTTTGTTTTTATTTACTAACCATTCTGAGATTAACCTCTTCAATACCCAGACGCATTTTTACCTTGATTTTTTTGGTAAGATTAGACGATTTTATTTGCATTAGGAAGGTTCTCTGGAGGTCAGAAGATTAATGGCCAGAGTTCTTTACTTTTCTAATCCCAACGTATGTTTCTGAAGCTGTATAAAATCACCAAATAGTAACCAGAATAAATATGAGAACGCGTCGTGGTACTAAAAAGATTAAGAATAAAAAACGAGTTCGGGAAAAAAGAAGAAAAGAAAATACTAAGTTGAAAAAGGAGAACTGTAATAATGTAATAGTGACGAGATGAGGCGTTTGTTCTTTCTCTCTGTTCATTTGTGTCCCTTTTGACAGTCACAGCGTTACTAATTTGTTTCATAACCGAAAAAAAAAAAAATACGATGCATTCAAATTTTTTATTGGTGGGAATGAGGAAAAAATATACATAGTCACTTAATATGCAAATGAAGCACAACAATAGAAAAAAAAAAGAAAATGCGAAAACTATTGACGGAATTAGATCACTAGCAAATATGGGAATCGAACAGAAAAAAAAAAAAAAAATTGCAAATCGAGAATGAGACTGAAAAGAGAATGATGAAATATGGAACAGAAGATAAAAACAAACAATAAGAAAAGCAAAAAAAAAAAAAAAAAAAAAAAGCAAAGCACATAATTCAAATATGAAAATAAAAAAAAGAAAAAATCACATTAAAATCGCGGACTATAACAAATGAGCATGAAAATAATAAGCAAAAAAAAAAAAAAAAAAAAGAATAAATCCATCACCGAAACAAACAAACAAAAAAAAAAAAAAAAAAAAAAAAATAGGCCAAATGAAAATAAAGGATGAAAATAAACGACAAAACAAGGAATTAAAATACGAAATTTAAAGAAAAGATGGAGATAAAATAAAAGTAAAAAAAAAATATGAAAAATAAAAAGCGAGAACAAAGAAAGAAGAATAGAATCAAGGAAGAGAATGAAATAAGTGAAGGATATATGACAAAAATAAAGGAAAAAACTGAGAATGAAGCAAGAAATAAAGATAAAACAAGAACGAAAAGAAATAAAACAAGGAAGCAAACGAGAAATAAAAAAAGAATAAAAAAAAAATAGCAGAACCAGAAAAAGACGAGGAAATATGATGGAGACAAAATGATGCAAAATAATAGAAGAGAAAAAGACAAAATGGAAAACCGGGAAACAGAAATGAAGCAAAAGAGGAAATAAGTGAAAGAAAAATAAAGATAGAATTAACATATAATGAATGTAACTGACGGAAATAGAGAGGAAAAAAAGCTAAAAGGAAGAAGGGAAAACAAAACTGATATATGAGAATGATAAAAAAAATATGGACACACACACACACACACACACACACACACACACACACACACACACACACACACACACACACACACACACACACACACACACACACACACACACACACACACAGGAATTAAACGAAACATATCAACCAAGAAATAATAACAATAATAGCAAGTAAGTCTGTCTGAAATTCAACACGGTACACACTACAGTCTGGATACACTGCCAGTTTTAACTTTATTTATTTGTTTTTTGCACCATCACCCCCCAAAAAGATTTATCGCCTCTAGTTGGCAGAATGTTTGAGTGGAAGGCAGCGGCAATTGGTACTGTCACTCACTGCAATAGATGAAAACACTACAAGCTCAGGGAATCGGGTCAGGATTAGTCAGCTTCCCTCTGCTTTCTTTCATTTTAACATTGCACTCTACGGGAAAAAATTATGAATATCACGGGGAAAAACGGTCATTGATTTGTGTAGAGAGAGAGAGAGAGAGAGAGAGAGAGAGAGAGAGAGAGAGAGAGAGAGAGAGAGAGAGAGAGAGAGAGAGAGAGAGAGAGAGAGAGAGAGAGAGAGAGAGATGGAAGAAATATTTGCATCCAGGGAGAGACAAAACAAAAAGAATAGGCGATAGGAGTTTTAACATCAGCAACAACAACAACAACAACAACAACAACAACAACAACAACAACAACAACAACAACAACAACAACAACAACAACGACGACAACAAATTCACCATGAGAATAAAAAAAACATGAAGAATAAGAACTGTGCCAAAAATATTCTCACCGCTCTAATTTTTCAATTTCAACATTGTAGTGAAGGAAAGAAAAACGAAACAAAACGACAACATGACAATAACATCAACAAGAACAACACCACCAGCAGCAGCAACAACAACAAGAACAAGAACAGCAACAGTAACAACAACAACAATAACAATATGAAAGTATGAAGAATATGAAATACAGGAAAAAATCTCGTTCCACTGTATATGATTCATTTAATTTCATCATTGCTCTGTGGTTAAAGGGAAAACAAGAACAAGATCAAGAAAAACAAGAAAAAAAAAAAAAATCAAGAACACCCGTATAAAAAAAAAAAAAAAAAAATGAAGAAAACAATAAAATAACGAAAAAAGTTCTTAGTTTCAACGCTAACTTTTTAACCTGAAAGTTGCATTGTGGTAAAAGAAAATATACTACTACTACTACTACTACTACTACTACTACTACTACTACTACTACTACTACTACTACTACTACTACTACTACTACTACTACTACTACTACTACTACTACTACTACTACTACTACTACTACTACTACTACTACTAAAAGAGAGTACCAACAATAATACAGAAAAAAAAAAGAAACCCGCCTGGAGGAAGTTAATTACACGGGATAGAGAAAGGTAATAGGTTTGTGTAATCATAACATACTGAAAGGAATATTGTAGTAGTATTGTTTTGTCCGGAATGTTGTTCTTTTTGTATAGCACACCCTCGTACACACACACACACACACACACACACACACTCTCTCTCTCTCTCTCTCTCTCTCTCTCTCTTTCTCTCTCTCTTTATTGTTATCTCTACTTCTTTATTCTTATTATAATTTTTTTGTAATTCTCTTATTCTTATTACAGTTTCTTGTTATTCTCTCTCTCTCTCTCTCTCTCTCTCTCTCTCTCTCTCTCTCTCTCTCTCTCTCTTTCTCTCATTACTGCGTTCCTTTGTCCGCACAGTTCTCATCACGCCTCCAGTATGGGAAGAATGGAGGAGGTCAGTGTGGTGGCGCGTACGTTGTTTCAGTAATGGTCCAGTGGTGTGTGGGATGTATTCATTTGTCTTTAGCGTGATGGTTGGTGGCTTGGGGCGTAAGGCAGCGTAGAAGAAGTTTTGATTATGTACCCTTCCATTCTCCAGGATATAAAGGAAAAGAATGGGAAGGGTGAGAAAATGCTTTTTTTTCTTTCTTGCTTTTTTTGACCTACATCCCTCTACAGATAAAAGAAAAAAAGATTGATAAAGGTAATTGGTAGTTGACCTTTTTTCCCTCCCCGTCCCCTCCCTCACCTATATAGAGCCCCCTTCTCCTTCCCCCCCTTACTGAAAATGAGTAAAAAACGAATAATTTTTCGTTCTCTTCCTAGAAAAAAACAAAAAAAATAATATGATAATTTGCAGGTTACCCAGCCCCCAAAAAACGAAAAAAAAAAAAAAACCAGCAACTGATCATTAAGTGTTGGCAAAAAAATGTGAAAAACATCGTAATTTGACGTCACCCCCTTAAAAAAGAAGAATAAAAAGCTAAATACAAGAGAATTCTAATATTTGGTCAAATTAGTTCCGGTGTCAGGTCCCAAGAGGCGATCTGGACCCGGCTGTCTCTTGGTACAGTCGTGGGCAGAGCTGCAGCAACGCACAAAACTCAACGCACACTTTTTTATTTATTTTTTAATTTATACCATGTGGGCTTTTCACGGGAATTTATGGGCTAAAGGGGATACTTTTTGGGTACCCTATCTCAAAGCCCACCCGCTAGGAAACCGTTGCCCCGAGTGAGGAAGCCCACCCTACACTCGGACCGTGGACAGGATTCGAACCGGTGCGCTTGGAGACCACTCGTATCCCAAAGCACGCATGGTTCCACTGTACCACGGCGGCTTTGGGTTCTCACGAATACGAGTTTTAATCAATTGTTTCCAGGGCTGCAAGAGTTTTTAACAGACTCTAGTACGAAATTTAGTGTCTAGGAATTTGTGTGATTATGGAAAAAAAATGTTCAAACGGTAATTTGCAATGATGGAGAGATATGGAATAATTATATACATAAAAAAAAGAAAAGTAAGCTAAAAAAAAGAAAAACAGGCGACTTACAGGTTTTACTCAGGAAATATTTTGAAGTCCTTGTTTGAATAAGAAATTTGCAGCTTGGTAAATGAGAAAAAGAGAAAATTTGTAGAGAAGTATGTAAGTGTGTGGTTTTTTTTAAAAGGAATTTACACAAAAAAAATGTCAAAGAATTCTAAGTTTGGCTGGAAATTTGCAGAGGAGTAGAAAAGTTGTCAGTAAATACTTTATTATAGCTTTTGAAGATGACCTTTCGTCTCTTCTCCATTCTTTCACGGGTATTTCGCTCGCTTTCTGTAACAAATTTCCAAACAGGATCAGCTAATTTCAACCTATTTACCTTACACACGCAGGCAAGCATGCAGGGACACACACACACACACACACACACACACACACACACACACACACACACACACACACACACACACGAAGGGAAGTCACGTCTGCAGCCTTCACGTTAAAACTCTCTACAAAAAGACGCCTCACTTCACGACGCTCTAATATTTTACTCATAACACGACACCGAACTTAAGTCTTCTAAGAAATCTGGCGTCTTCCTTTAATTAAGCGAGTGCGTGTCTCAGTGCCTGGCGAGCGACAAAGGGCCAGCCTGAGGGGAAGCGCTAGACCCGGGCCTGGCTGGACCATTAGGGACGGTGATGAGACCAACCTGAAACTCTTAGTGTGTTCTTGGTACTCAAAGGACGCCCCGGTGGGAGGATGGGTGTGGTGTTGGTAGGAAGAGAGAGAGAGAGAGAGAGAGAGAGAGAGAGAGAGAGAGAGAGAGAGAGAGAGAGAGAGAGAGAGAGAGAGAGAGAGAGAGAGAGAGAGAGAGAGAGAGAGAGAGAGAGAGAGAGAGAGAGAGAGAGAGAGAGAGAGAGAGAAGAGGCGGATAGGAAAGGATAGGAAGGTAGGAAGAAAAAGATAGGAACGATATGAAGGGAAGGATATGCAGAATGAAGGAAGAAAGTATGTGGTAAGGAAGATAGGGGTAGGAAGGGAAGGATGTAGGAGGATATGAAAAGAAAAGAGGAAGAAATAATGAGATTGAAGGGTGTAAAGGAGGAAGGGAGAGAAAAAGGAAGTCATGAGAAGGAAGAGTAGGAAAGAAGGGTAAGGAAAAGGGCAGATAAATATATGAAGAATGGAGTGAGCAATAGAGAGAGGAAAAAATGGATGATGGGAAAGGGAAGACAGAAGAAAAGGGAAGATGATTTGAAGAAAGGGATGGGAGGAGAGAGAAAGAGACGTGTTATGGTTGACGTTACGTGTGTAGATGAGCGGTCAGTGAGATTCAAGTAACAACCGTTCACTGCCTCTCAAGCTGCTTTCCCAGGGGTGTTAACATAAGCACAGTTTGTGTTATCACTATATTAGTATACAATTACACTACACTACACTAAGACAGTCTACACACACACAAGTTCAGAGCTCCCTGGCAGTCGACAGGAGCGTCGCGGCCAGCTCGTGCGATCGTCAGATTCCGTCTCCTCCGGCAGCTTTTCTTGTCGACCTTCGCCAGCAGTAACTCAATGACTCGGTGACCGACCCGTACATTTAAGAACATCTACTAATGCATTGATTTCATCAGTTAAAGTATTAATTAATTGTAAATGTAAGAAGTAAAATATAAGTTAATATTAGATGTATGTCTATGTTATTATACTTAGTTATAAATATATATACATAATCTAACAACTAGAGATTCCCACACTGAGCTTGTGAGAGCGGATGTTGACCCCAGCATTGTCCCCTGTTGGAAGTGCATGCAAAAGAAAAAAAAAAAAGAATGTGAACTTATAGGGATCTGGCTGACATCATCCCCGTTCTCATGGCTGTATGTGAGGAAGCATGAAAATGATCATGTACAATTCATAACCTAACAGACGGAAGAAAGAAAACCAAAATGTCTGTTGCTGTTTGGTCTTCTTCTATGTTCCTATGGATTGTGAAGGATAAATGAAGGAAGAAAGGAAGGAAAAAAGAGAGAAAGAGAAGGTGAACACACATAATTTCAGGAAGGAAGGAAGGAAGAAGGCAAGGAAAGAGGGAAGGAAGAGAGAGAGAGTGAGAGAGGAGAAAGGAACAACACACGTCATTTCCGAAACTTCCCTCGCCCCACCAAGGAGACAAATAGAAGAGCTATAACGCAACAAAAATAGCCTGTCTCCTTACGAAACTTGAGAAAAGAAACCTCGGTGCACGATGCCGCAGAAATGTTTTGGCCGCTTCCCCGTCTCTCTTTCTCTCTCTCTCTCTCTCTCTCTCTCTCTCTCTCTCTCTCTCTCTCTCCTTCCACATTACTCTAAGACTTCCTCTTCTTCACCTTCCTATCACTCGCACATCCACAAGGAACTGTTGAAATATGTCGAGATATTTATTACTTCTATTCATTCAAAACACGAGTTGATCTTATATCGCTACTCTGTCTTTTCTCTTGAGTCTTTTTGATGCCGTCTTGCCACTTTATCGTGTCTTCTTCTTTTATGCATTCCTATCACCAGCATATTCAGTAGCGTCTGCTGAAATGAGGTAAGATGATCACCTCGATTCATTAAAAACACGAGCCTCTTTTGCATCCTGACTATTCTTGAACGCTACTGTATTATGTTTTTCCATTCTCTGTGACTTAGACTGAGGAGAAAACAGAAGAGGAGACAAGATACCTTCAGCTTTACAATAGCCGACTTTTATCCCTCTTTTGCCTCATAACGCAGTGCTTGGGCCATGCCAGCTTCGCACGTCTTATGGCAGCGACTTCACTCTCGTACATTTTCTCTGTATGATCGTCGTTTCTCTTATCTCGCCAGAGAATATTTCACTCGCTTGCTATACGACTTTAAGATACAGCTTCGTGCTCGCGCTAACTTTCCTGACTGCTTTCCTGTCACTAGTGCTATTGTGCGGCGGCCTTACAAGTACTACGAGATGGTTGTTCCAGCCAGTAACTCGTTGCATAGAAGTTGAGTTGTAAGCTGAAGAGTGTTCACCATTTCCACTACCGGGAAACTTCTACCTGGCATAAGAAATGCATGAATAAATTGAAAAAATCTATTGAACAATAGTGATAGCACAGAAAAATATTATCTCTCAGACAAAACACACACATATATACAATACACACACATATATGCTTGATATTAATATTTGTTATGTTTCCTAACTGTTCTGGTCACTCCTGTTTCTCCTTCTCAATTATTAACTCAGTAACTAACGAAGCAGCGACTCATATATATGTCTGACCCACAAGCGGTAATTCAGATGTGTTAGTGAAACGAAACAACGCGTGTGAATTGATGCCTCGTGACGCTCAGGGTGGGAACACTTCATAGAGAGTTTGATATTTCATTGACCGCACCACACAACACACAGCACACGGCACACGGCATGATTCCAATAACTAGCAGTGTCCAACATTTTGCTCGTACTCTAGACATACTGATCACACACACACACACACACACACACACACACACACACACACACACACACACACACACACACACACATCCCTATTATTACACTATCTTTCATTTCCTTTTACTGGTAAGGCCTGAGAATCCCTACCTGCTCCTGTATTTTCCCTTTCCTAGGATTTGGATTCTTGAAAAAGGAGACAATTCTCTAGCTTTCGTTAACTCTTTTTGGGTCTTCTTTTGGGGGCTGGCGTCCCAGTGAGCCTTTTTGATGTAAAATTTGTTGCCTTTTGCTTGTGTCCCTCTTTCTTTATATGCATGAAGGGAAACTGGCCAAGGGCAATAGACAATATAAAAAAAGGGCCACTGGATTGCCAGTTTCCTTAAAGAGAGTAAGAATTATCCAAATGATAGGGACGTAACGCCAACATTTATCAAAACACACACACACACACACACACACACACACACACACACACACACACACACACACACACAGACTTCACTACACGATAACAAAGGACAGTGGCCCATGGTGGTAGTGGTTTGGTGGTGACGGTGGTCTAGTTTCCTTGCTCTGTTGTGCATGGCGAGACCATTGTGTAGACGGATCCTCTTTAGCCTCCAGACAGCCCCGCCCTGCCCAGCCAGCGCCCTCAGCCAGTCTGCGCAGATCTCGGCTCGCTATGCATAAATGTATATGTAGTATAACATTGTCAGGACGAAAACAGGAAATCGGATTGTGTCCTTCAGCTGTGGCAACGCTAATACCACATAAGAACACCGATCTGCCACTGGGGATGATTGTGTGTGTGTGTGTGTGTGTGTGTGTGTGTGTGTGTGTGTGTTATATGTTCAGTTTCTTACAGTGTAAATGTCTTATTGTAACTATGTGTGTCTGATTTTGGTCTGTAGTGTTTGGTATCTTGCTGTGTATTTTGTTATTATGAGTATGTGTGTTTGGCTTCTTTTAGTGTATATGTCTTATTGTAAGTATGTGTGTGTGTGTGTGTGTGTGTGTGTGTGTGTGTGTGTGTGTGTGTGTGTGTGTGTGTGTGTGTGATTTCTTGTGTGTCTGAATTTTTGTATGTGCCTATTTTTGTGCGGTATGTGTCTGTGTTTTGGTATATACCTAATATCTTCGGGCTATATAAGTGTGAGTGTGTACGCGTCACTAAAGGGACTGCCACGTGTAGGTTCTGATGGCATCTGGCAACATTTTTTCTTTTGTGTGTGTTTCGTCTGTCTGATTTCTTGTGTTTGTAATATTTGTTTTTAATTCCAATAAATAAATACAAAAAATTGTTCTGTAATGAGTAGTGATGCCGATTATTATTATTATTATTATTATTATTATTATTATTATTATTATTATTATTATTATTATTATTATTATTATTATTATTATTATTATTATTATTATTATTATTATTATTATTATTATTATTATTGTTTTTATTATTATTATTATTATTATTATTATTATTATTATTATTATTATTATTATTATTATTATTATTATTGTCATTATTTCATTATTATTATTATTATAATGATAATGATAATAATAATAATGATGATGATGTGTGATAATGTGTGTGTAATAATAATAATAATAATAATAATTATATAATAATTATTATTATTATTATTATTATTATTATTATTATTATCATTATTATTATTATTATTATTATTATTATCATTACTATTATTAGTATTAGTATTAGTATCTTAATTATTTTTATCATTATTATTATTATTTTTATTATTATCATTATTATTATTATTATTATTATTATTATTATTATTATTATTATTATTATTATTATTATTATTATTATTTTATTGTTGTTATTATTATTACAACAAGAAGTGAAGTTAATTTCCAGCCCATTGAACACATGATTGACGACGTATCAACACTATTTGGTGATAAACAAAATGACAAACGACTAGTATTGACATGGCGCTTAACTAACAAGCGACACATGTTCAACAACATTAGGTAGAGCAAACAAAGACACGTTCAAGAACAACACTGCATTAAAGACACGACATTGAATAAACACGAAGATGCACGCACTCAACAACAACGCTGCATTAATTAAAGACGCGACACTGAACAAACACAAGGAAGCACACACTCAACGACAACACTGCATTAGAGACACGGCACTGAACAAACACAAGGAAGCACACACTCAACGACAACACTGCATGGAAGATAAAGAAAGAGGAAGACAAACGGCAAACAGCAGGTAAAGACACTACTCAAGACAAACAACACGGCAAGCAACACGTAGTAATGAGAAAAGAAAGACTAGAAAGATCACATAAAGACTCAATGCAAAAGAAACAAAGCGAGAAAAAGACAATGCTCAGTAAAATCAAGACGAGAAACAAACAGGAAATAATCAACAGAAAAAAGCAAAGAGGCAATTATTAAATAACTAAACAGTCAATGGACAAAAAAAAAAAAAAAAAAAAACAGATGACTAAACAATGAACAAATGAATAAAAAATCACAGAGGCAAACACCAGAAAATCAAACAACCAGTGGACAAAAAGTAGATAAACAAACTCCAGATAAGCAAATAGCAAACAGCCTCGAGCTCGTCCAGGACCAGCCTTGTCGTAAGGAGACTGCCATCTCTTCTTCCGGTAACTTTCCAGCGCCTCCAGGAAGTTTGGGGTGGTTATCGTAGACCGTTTTTGTGTGCATGTGTATGTGTGTTGTGTGCAGCCAGTGTTGCGTGATCAGCTTCCTGTGTTTCCCTTTTTTACTTTTCAGCTTTTCCTCTCCACGCGCCCCACGCAAGACCAACACTCGCGGTCTATCCCTTGCCAGTTGCCCCTGTTCGAGTTTCCTGTTTGCTTTTTATTTTTGACTCTGTTCCTTACCACATGTTCTCCCCACGCCCACCTGCCGCTCCTCTCAGGCAGAAACAAGGCTACCGGGGCGTGTCTGCCTCAAACTATCTACATTACTGAGACCTCTGGCTGTACACTGCGCTGATTTGGGCCGCGACAAGCCACGACTCTCACGTACACGAGTCTCGGTTGATGTGAGAGGCTCGCGCGTTGCCTGAAAGAGGTTTAGAAATGATTGCGAGGTGACGAGCGGACGTCTGAGTGGTGAGCAGAGTCTGGTAGGGTGGATACAAGAAAAATTGTTTCACATACACAGGCTTTTACCTCCAGAAATCGAAAAGGTATGGATAAACGGTCAATTTCGGTGAAGACCTGAAGCAGGTCGTAAACAGTTGTTTAGATAGTCTTAGGCTGTATTAAGACAGTTATGAAGACTAATGGGGCCATTCTCAACTATTGATAGTATCCTGCCAGCACAGTCAACCGCCAAAGACTGATGATGGACTCTCGTGATGACAGGCTTCGTCAAGTGAAGAACGTTCCTATCGGGCAGTACATTGTGGTGATGTTGGTGCGGTACTGACTAGTGACTAGTTGGCTTTTTCATAAGATGCTAACCATCCACCAACCAGGCTGCGGTTAAGACTGTCAGGAAGACTGCAAGGAAGACCGTCGGCCAACCAGTTCACTCAGTCTTGCAGACAGTCGATGACCGTCTGTGCGATTGTCACGGAGACTGTGGACAACTGTCTTGTAATCGGTCTGCAGAGTCGTGTTTATCGTGAACATGTAACCATTTAAAGAAAAATAACCGGTAAGACTTGTCTCGGGGCGAGTTGGTAGCATGTCGGCGACATGTTGGCAACGAACTCGGTAGATGAATGTTCCAGGCGGGCAACGACCCTCCCCTCTCTTGTAAGACTTGCAGTGGTGGATGCCACGCCACGCCATCCTGCCAACCTTGCAATGCTGGACGCCACGCCACGCCATCTTGCCAATCTTGCAGTGCTGGACGCCACACCACGCCATCCTGCCAACCTTGCAGTGCTGGAGGCCACGCCACGCCATCTTGCCAATCTTATAGTGCTGGACGCTACACCACGCCATCCTGCCAACCTTGCAGTGCTGGAGGCCACGCCACGCCATCTTGCCAATCTTATAGTGCTGGACGCTACACCACGCCATCCTGCCGACCTTGCAATACTGGACGTCACGCCACGCCATCTTGCCAACCTTGTAGTGCTGGACGCATGGTGGTTTTTTTCTTCACTTCTGTTATCAGCATATTGTGTCTATATTAGAACTACAAAATATGTTTGCTATATCTCAGTGACAATTCAAGAAAATTCTACGTCATCAGCAGGAAAACAATACTTGAGAAAGCGGCTTTTGAAAATAGTCCTTATGAGAGAACAAAGAGTCTATGATAAGGATCTGAGAATGTTCTGTCTATCTTTTTTGCCTGGCTGTCTGTCTGTCTCGCCTCTTTACATCAATCTAAGCCAATATTACTAGCATCCAACGTGGTATGGTCGATGACATAAACTAAATAGCGATATCTTTAAAATTTCATCAGTCAAAAGTTATGACAAAAAATCTTTAGTTCACGAAGTAGAACAAGAAAGGGCAAGGCTGGCTTTCATTCACTTTCACACAAGATAAGACTGGCAAATGAATTCAGTTAGATTATGCAAGGTGAGGTGAAGTAAATCAGTTAGGTGAGGATAGTTAGTCTATCAAAGTAGCTTAGGACTAATCTATAGGGAAAGTGTGGTTCTTTGTGTCCCTTTTCCATACCAATTTATTTTTTTATCTATTAATTAATTAATTTATTTATTTATTATTATTATCATTTTATTTATTTATTTATTTTTTATTTGTGTGTGTGTGTGTGTGTGTGTGTGTGTGTGTGTGTGTGTGTGTGTGTGTGTGTGTGTGTGTGTGTGTGTGTGTGTGTGTAATTCACTGTTTGATCTGCTGCAGTCTCTGACGCAGTGTTTCTCAACCTTTGTTGGTTGGCAGCGCACTAAAGACATGTTTTTGATTTGGCGACGCACCATCTCTTTAGTTTCATAATTAATTAACCTTTTACTCCTTCACGGACGGTGTGTTAACCATAATATCTCAGTTACACAATATTATTGATAAAATAATAGGTACAAATAAACAGCAGGAAACAGTGTGTACTATAAATAAACTATTATTACAAAAATACATACCTTATCAATGAGACACCTGTGCCTGCCTGGATTTACATATCCTCTCTATGTTGGGAGGGACAGTTGAGACACACTCTCATTTCCTCTTCAACAGAAAGCAAGTTTACTCAGGGACTTAATACCAAATACTTCAATTTTTAATACCAGATTCACTTTTTCAATACCAAACTAATGATAAAGCATGTTTTCGTAGTTTTATATTAGTACCTGTGAGTTGTATGACTTGCATGAGACGCTTAAATCTCGAAACAAGTGTGGCAACCGGAGGTTTTGAGAGAGGGAGGAACAGGGGAGGGACAGCCTGGAAGGATATGAAAAATAGTTGTCGTGGGTCGCTATCTGGTCGGCGTGGCCGTAACTAATGACTATTTATTCGAAGCCTTATAATGGTAATCCTGGCGTCTCGGGTCTGCTGGGTGACGTTGAAAACAGAATGATGCAGTACTGGCAAAAAATTCACCCTGAACGTTCCGACTCAGATAAGAAAAACATTAATTAAACTTTTAATTACTACTTGCTTACTTTTATGGTAGCTCAGGAATGCTAGCTGACTGCACCTCTGATGGACGGGTACAGGACGTGTCCGAGTACTCGCGGCGCACTTATGTGATTCCCGCGGCGCACAGGTTGAGAAACACTGCCTGAGTCTGACGAGACAACCAGACGTTACCCTACGGAACGAGCTCAGAGCTCATTGTTTCCGATCTTCGGATAGGCCTGAGACCAGGCACACACCACACATCGGGACAACAAGGTCACAACTCCTCGATTTACATCCTGTACCTACTCACTGCTAGGTGAACAGGGGCTACACGTGAAAGGAGACACACCCAAATATCTCCACCCGGCCGGGGAATCGAACCCCGGTCATCTGGCTTGTGAAGCCAGAGCTTTAACCACTGAGCTACCGGGCCGTGTGTGTGTGTGTGTGTGTGTGTGTGTGTGTGTGTGTGTAACAATAATAATAATAATGATAATAATAATAATGATAATAATAATAATAATAATAATAATAATAATAATAATAATAATAGTATACGGTTTATTAGGAGTTGCAGTACATACATACTGAAAATACTGGGCGGATAGGGGGGATTATGACTAGTGATTTATGGCTCGTACCATGGTGGGTATGGTGCTGTTTTTTATAGCAGTCAGTTCTAGTGACCCTCGTGGGCACGAGGACGTTGTTGTGACGTGTGGTGTGGACAGGGCGAGAGGTGGCGGGGGTGGGAGAAAGTGGCGAAGCCTCGGGTGACGTAGCATGCTTCTGTCCAGTTTCAACAGGGCTTCTCGGTGTTTGTTAGACAGTCTGGGAAGGTTCAGAGTGGTCAGGGCGTGGTCGCAGTTAGTGTAAGCAAGGCCGAGGATGATCCTGCATGCCCTTTTTTGTACATTCTCTAGCTGTTGCCGTTGAGTGGCGGTGAGACAGGAGGACCACGCTGGTGAGGCATACATGAGTCTTGGCGGAATAAAGGTTAAGTATACCCCTTTTAATTCCTCTGTTGTTGTGCCCAGTGATTTCAATCTGCGTAGCATGTAAAGTCTGTAGGCCGCAGCTCTAACTGTGGTAGTGATATGCTGCCTCCATGTCAGCTGGTCGTCCACTGTGACCCCAAGCAGCTTGGCTGACCGAACCACTTGGAGGGGATGAGGGCCTAGAGTGAGCTGGGGAGGGGGGACTGCCTCTGAGGAAATGCAGGCATGCATTACCACAGTTTTGGTGTGGTTCATTGGCATTTTGTTTTCCTCCGTCCACTGTTGTAGTTGTTCCAGTGTTGCTTGAAGTGTTGAGTAGTCTGGGTTTTTGTTGTCGTTTGCAGTCATCAACGTACTTCCAGCGATGAGTGGTGTTGGTGAGAGCGTCATTAATCAGTATTAGGAAGCACAGTGGACCCATCTTGGTGCCCTGGGGAACTCCACATGTCAGCTGTTGGACGGAGGATATGTAATTCTGATAGCGGATAGTTTGCCGTCTTCCCGTGAGGAAGTCGGCGAGCCATGCTGTCAGATGAGGGTGGATACCCAGTCTGATGGCTTTGTTGATAACATCAGTGTGGTCAACCAGATCAAAAGCTTTGCTGAAGTCCACAAAGGCGACAACAAAGAGGTGTTTCGTTTTTCCAGGTGACTGTGAATGAAGTCAAGGAAGCTGATTAGGTAGTGAGAGGTGGAGGTGGCTATGATGTTGCCAAATTGCTGTATGTCTAAGAAGTTACTAATTTTGTTGTACGCTCAGTCAAACACAAAGTCTTCACAAATGAGGCTAGGGATGGGTGTGATAGCGACTGGCCTGAGGTCACTGAGTGACTCCGGGCTGGTAGTCTTGGGTATAGGCGTGACAAATGATGTTTTCCAATCCACTGGGCATGAGTACTGAGAGAGAGATGCATTTATTATTGAGCAGAGAGGAGTGGCTAGTTCTGGAGCAAATTCTTTGTAAATCTTGATGGGCAGATCAGTAGGAGTGGTTGAGCGAGGTTTAAGCTTTAGAATCCTCTTGTAAACATCCATGACCTGGACGGTGGGAGGAGGGGAGGGAACGGAGAGGAAGGAAGGGAGAGGGAGGAGTGGAGGGTGGGAATGTTTGACAGATCGTGGCAAAGTGAGAATTTATCTTGTCCGCCGCTGGCTGTGTCGGTGGGGAGGTGTGAGGTACAGGGAAGATAATGGCACTGCTTTTGTAGACCACACAAAGCCTTAATCTTATCATATCACTGTCTGTTGTTGGTGAGTTTGAGCTGGTGAATTTTGTTTGGGTAATAACTTGCCTTCGCGGTCTTAAGTTCCCGTATTACTTTGTTCCTTAGTTTCCTGTACTGGATTAGGCAAGAGTGAAATACCCAGTTTCTCTGCCTCATGGGTCTTTTGATGCGGGGGTCATCCACGGGGTATCAAATGGGTGCACTGTGACTCTCTTTGCTGGGAAGTAGCGGCTGAAGGCTTCACTTGTGGTGGTAACAAAATTATGCCATTTGGTGTGGACATCCTCCACCTGCAGTACTTCGGTCCATGAGTGGTTGGTAATGCTGACTTAGGTGAGTCATGATAAGGTCGAGTTTTGCTTGTTGGTGGGTGGGAAATTCAACTATTTGTGTTAGGGTTAGCTGGTGTAGTATTTCGCTTGTATCTAGGCGATTAAAATCTCCGCATATCACCAGCTTCGCAGCAGGATACTTCGTTCTGAGAGCATCTACTGTGCTTATTATGTGTTCAGTGAGTATTTGCGCTGTGGGGCACGTGGAGTCTGCATTTCGAGGAGGGTCTCCAGCCCCAGATGGGGGTGACGACCACCGGGAGGAGTGAGGGGCTGAAGATGGATCGGCGATAAACCACCACTCCCCCTCCTCTTCGCTCTGACCTGAGATGGTGGAAGAGTTGAAAGTCTCGGATCTTGCACTCCTCAGGCACTATTTGCCGCGCCTCAGTAATCGCCACAATGTCCACACGGGTTGATCTCACCGACTCAATTAACTCGTCCAATTTGTTCGTTAGGGAGGTCACGTTAGACAGGAGGAGAGAGGGGAGGCTGAACCACAGGCGAGGTATTTCTAAGTACGTGTGTTCTCTTTCTTCAGCTTGCCGGCTTTGTCTATCTCTGTTTATCACTATAGCCCTAATGGGACGAACCGCACTTCTGCCGCCTCTTGAGCCACGATTTTGAAATAGTTTGAGTGTTTTTAGGCACTGGATTATGTTACGTGGTGGGTAACCCGATCCTCGCCTATGTCGGAGAAGGTAGTCTCGTCCGTGTGTGTGTGTGTGTGTGTGTGTGTGTGTGTGTGTGTGTGTTACAGTTTTACTGAATTTTTTTGTTTTACCCAAAGTTTTTTTCTTTGCCATATTTATTTTTTTTCCTTTTCTATTGATCTTTTTTCGCGGATTTTCATATTACTTATTTTTGTTTTTTATTTCTACCTTCATTCATGTATTATTCATTTATTTCTCTTTTCACTCATGACATTTTATTACTCCTGTTACTTTTTGCTCTATATCCGGGTAGCTGAGTGGCTATCTGAGTGGCTGATTGGATGACTGGATGCCCCCCCCTTTCACTCTTTCTCTCTCTCTGGTATAAACCCCCTAACCTTCCATCACGGCATCAAATCGGTTACACGCATCAAGCCAATCCCAGCGTGACACTTTTTGACGATTGGCGCCAGTACTGTTGCCGCTCCCCGCTTACCACCGCCTCACCTCTCTCTCTCTCTCTGTGTGTGTGTGTATATGTGTGTGTCGAGGGGAGGTGGGATAGATAACGTGATGGAGGAACCCGTTTTCTATGCGCTGGTGAGAAGTAGTTGTGATTCTGAGAGTATGTGAGGTTTGTTTCAGGTTAATCTTTGAAAAAAATGAAAAGACCTAACAAAGAACGAAAAACGAGTCGCAAACACACTCACACACACTTATTCAACCCCTTTCCCCCTCTACACACACACACACCTCATTGACTCAACAAGTGTATTCCTCTCAAGCGGCAGACATAAAGCATGAGGTGTATAGGTAATTTGATGAGTTGGTTAATTGACAATAAATTCCGGTGGACGCGTGTTGTGTGCAATGAAGCTGCGTGTGATGGCTGGACTGGGCGTCACATAAAGGTACAGATGACCTCTTCACAGCGCGGTATTGACGTGGGATGGAGTGAAGGCAGGCACTGGCGGCTTCATATGAAAGGCAGTGTGTGTGTGTGTGTGTGTGTGTGTGTGTGTGTGTGTGTGTGTGTGTGTGTGTGTGTGTGTGTGTGTGTGTGTGTGTGTTTTTTTTTTTTTACGTTAAGGCCTATAGCGCCTGTAGGCACACTTGAAGAGTGTATGGGAAGCGCTGTTCAGCTTCCGCCCATTAGTGGCGCAGGCAATTTTATTTATAGTGATACCCATATTAGGGCCCATATCACCTCCGAAGCTCATCATAGGTGTAACCACCTAGAACCTGGGTATCATGGTGACATGTAGGTAACTTCAAACCACTCGACAAATGGCAAAGTGTTCAAGGCTGTACGTGGTGGGATTCCAACCTACGCGTGGACGTCTGCCCGATCCCACGCTCACCACCTTATCCACTACGCCACCGCCTCCCTAAGGCAGTTGCTCTTTTTCTTTTTTTTCCCCCTTCTAGCTGACTGACAGTTAGTTTACTTGGAGGAGGTGTACTTGGTGACAGCCTTGGTGCCCTCAGAGACGGCGTGCTTTGCCAGTTTGCCGGGCAGAAGGAGACGGACGGCAGTCTGGATCTCCCGGCTGGTGATGGTGGAGCGCTTGTTGTAGTGTGCCAGGCAGGATGCCTCGGCAGCGATGCGCTCGAAAATGTCGTTCACGAAAGAGTTCATGATTGACATAGCCTTGGAGGACACGCCAGTGTCGGGGTGGACCTGCTTGAGCGCTTTGTAGAAGTAGATGGAGTAGCTTTCCTTCCTCCTCCGCTTCTTCTTCTTTTGTCCCCTTTGGCTATGGCTTTCTGAGCCTTGCCAGCCTTCTTGGCAGCCTTTCCTGATGCTTTGGGAGGCATGGTAGTAACGGCGTCGTTCAACTTGCGAAGAGTGTGTGCGTGTGTGTGTAATTCACTGTTTGATCTGCTGCAGTCTCTGACAAGACAGCCAGACGTTACCCTACGGAACGAGCTCAGAGCTCATTATTTCCGATCTTGGGATAGGTCTGAGACCAGGCACACACATCACACCGGGACAACAAGGTCACAACTCCTCGATTTACATCCCGTACCTACTCACTGCTAGGTGAACAGGGGCTACACGTGAAAGGAGACACACCCAAATATCTCCACCCGGCCGGGGAATCGAACCCCGGTTATCTGGCTTGTGAAGCCAGCACTCTAACCACTGAGCTACCGGGTGTGTGTGTGTGTGTGTGTGTGTGTGTGTGTGAGAGAGAGAGAGAGAGAGAGAGAGAGAGAGAGAGAGAGAGACTATCTATTTATCTATTCATCTATTAGTTTACCTATCTACTTATTTACATAACCATCGTCTATCTCTTCATCCATCAGTCTGCATCAGATATAATCCCTGTTTTTACACTCTCTCTGACAAACTCACTGAGTCTTAATGTTAATGCTGAGAAGACGCACTTACTTCAGCCAGCCATTGTGTGAAGCCCCAGCCCGGAGCGATCAAGGGGAAGGCACTTAATGTAATCACTTAAATCAAGGCTCAGCTGAGGAAGCGTCTTGCACTCAGTCGGAATCCATCTGAGAGTGAAACCCGTGGAGTCGGCGTCACCTTGCGGGGCTTACGTAGTGCACGCGTGAGAACTGAGGCGAGGACTTAGCGTGGGATGCTCTTCTTGACTTGCATGTTGGTAGCTGGAAAAAGAATGTTAGTGTGAGATGAATTTGAGATGAAAGGTGTTGGAGAGTTCACGTGGAAAAATAGATAAAAAGAAGAATCTGTTGTATTTTTTAGTGCTGGTTCATAAAATAAAAGCATGACTGAAAGAACATGACACTTTCGTTCACTTTCATGCATGGACCGGGAAATGAAAGTCAGCATAGGAAGCACAAAAGAAAAGAAATGTTCGCTTGTTCAAATGGAAACTGCAGAAATGACACGAAGATACCGACAAAAGAAAGTGTTAGTTTGTCAATTCTCGCACAGTGATCTGGAAAGAGAATGAGAAAGGAAAGAGAGGCAAAAGAGACAGAAATGTTAGAGTGATTTCTTTTAAATTGTACATAGAACACAAAATAAAATATTTTCGTCGGTTTGTATTCAGTAAACTAAAAAAAAAAAAATATATAGCAAACACTGAAATAAAAGTAGGGACAAATAAGATGTAACTTTTTCTTGTGTAAAAAATGTTGCAAAGGAAGATAATGCACATTCTGATTTGAAAAAAAAACTACTTAATAACCAATCAAAATGTAATAGAAATAAATCAATCGGAAGAAAATGCACAAAATAGATAAAAAGTAGTTAGTCTATCAATATAAGAACCCGACAAGCAACAGAGAACAAGACTAATCGTACATGAAAATAAATCTTGTAGGAATAATTTTTGTAGTGGAAATATATCATGGTGTTGATGGTGTGTATGACAAGCCGTGGTGAGCAGCCAGCCTGGTGTGTGTGTGTGCGTGTAATTCACTGTTTGATCTGCTGCAGTCTCTGACGAGACAGCCAGACGTTTCCCTACGGAACGAGCTCAGAGCTCATTATTTCCGATCTTCGGATAGGCCTGAGACGAGGCACACACCACACACCGGGACAACGAGGTCACAACTCCTCGATTTACATCCCGTACCTACTCACTGCTAGGTGAACAGGGGCTACACGTGAAAGGAGACACACCCAAATATCTCCACCCGGCCGGGGAATCGAACCCCGGTCCTCTGGCTTGTGAAGCCAGCGCTCTAACCACTGAGCTACCGGGCCGTGTGTGTGTGTGTGTGTGTGTGTGTGTGTGTGTGTTTGTGTGTGTGTCAGAGTAAGTGTATAATTCTGAGTGTGAGTGAAAGCATGGTGCTAGCCGCCGCTAGCGAGTCGGTGTGTAAATGTGGTAGTGTGTCTACAAAGATCTGATTGAGTCTGTAGCTTTATGTACATACTAATCCAGGGTATATACACTCTTTCGATTATCGACATATGAAAAATAAAAGGTGTTGTAAAAGGTTTGGAAAGAAATGTGAATGTATTTTGTATGTGTGAATATATATGTATAGATTGTCTGCCTCAGATGGTTTTTGCTGGCTGAAATATTAATCAACAAGACCTGTGTTTCACTGGATCTGAGGATTTATTTATTGTACTGAAAATAGATAAATTGATTATATCGCTCTCTCTCTCTCTCTCTCTCTCTCTCTCTCTCTCTCTCTCTCTCTCGCCAAAAAACGATCATCAGGCTATCAATAATTGATTTTCACGTTTTTTTTCTGAACATTCGTTCTCCATCTTGCATTAGTTATTGTTTCGTTTTGTTTGGTTTCACAGTTACGTAAAATTTCTTTGTTTCTGTGAGTCTCTCTCTCTCTCTCTCTCTCTCTCTCTCTCTCTCTCTCTCTCTCTCTCTCTCTCTCTCGTACGCGTGCGCAGTGCGCACACACACACACACACATAGCCATAGCAAGCAGACGCTCGCTACGGTGCTTCTACTTTCAGTCTGCTTTTTCCGCATACATACACTTCCCACCTCTTCCAAACAAGTATCATTTTACTTGTAATGTTGCACTGCAGCCAGCTGACATAGTGTCATGTAAAATTTTTGTGCCTTTGCACTTAAATTTTCAAATTAAGCATTTTGTCAGCGATTGCATTCTCCCCCCCTCCTCCCTTCCTCTCACTTACCCCCCAACCCCCATCGTCTTTCAACGGTCATCGCCTCCGTTGCTACCTCCCTCCTCCTCCCCCGCTCTCTCCTCGAGCTCCATCTCCACCTTTCCCCCCACCCACCCTCTACCCCTGTCCCTCCCTACCACCCACCACCCTCCCAACACCCACCTACATTCTTACTGCTCTCTCCCCCAACCCTTATCGCCTCACTGCTGCATACCCCCTTTTCCCTTCCTCCTCCCCTTACTCTTCCACTCAACCCATTTCTAACCATCTGCTCCCCCCCGACACATCAGCCTACAAGCCCCATTCCCCATCTTTCCCTTCCCATCTCCATCTCCTTGTTTCTTGAACAAAACACACACACACACACACACGCCCGGTAGCTCAGTGGTTAGAGCGCTGACTTCACAAGCCAGAGGACCGGGGTTCGATTCCTCGGCCGGGTGGAGATATTTGGGTGTGTCTCCTTTCACGTGTAGCCTCTGTTCACCTAGCAGTGAGTAGGTACGGGATGTAAATCGAGTTGTGACCTTGTTGTCCCGGTGTGTGATGTGTGCCTAGTCTCAGGCCTATCCGAAGATCGGAAATAATGAGCTCTGAGCTCGTTCCGTAGGGTAACGTCTGGCTGTCTCGTCACACACACAGACACACAGTGAAACACACACACATACATACACATTATCCCTGCCTACCACCTCTTTTTCTCTCCACCGTAATTTTTTTTAATTAATTTATTTTCTATTTATTGTATTCACTTATTTATTTACCTTTTTTCGCACGTCTTGTTCCATTTACAAGTTCTTGCCGTAGCGCCCTGCTCCCGTACACTGATGAGACTCCTACCCGTGGTGAGGATTAGCCTCACGAGAGATGGAGGTCACTATAGCGTGACACATCAGTTTAGTGCCCAGGAGTGAAGGTGGCCCCCGTTAGGTAGCTGTAGGTGTTAGGCTCCCCTCCGCGGGGCGAGACTTGAGCATCCCGACGTCACTCCTCACATACCCCGCCTGTGGGATGGGGTAGTAGACAGAGGGCCAGGGCTCAAGTTTAGGTAGGATGCGTTTCATGCTTTCCTATTG
The DNA here is from genome assembly GCF_017591435.1 of Portunus trituberculatus. Taxonomy (NCBI): domain Eukaryota; kingdom Metazoa; phylum Arthropoda; class Malacostraca; order Decapoda; family Portunidae; genus Portunus; species Portunus trituberculatus. Next base: position 8,502,771 of record NC_059264.1, on the reverse strand, counting down.
ATATAATGTTCCTTCCAACCTTACGGGAGGATGCGTAGTTCACACACACACACACACACACACACACACACACACACACACGTATCCAAGTGAACACGCACACACAGCACCGCACACATGTAAGCGCGCGCGCGCGCGTACACACACACACACACACACACACACACACACACACACACACACACACACATTCATCCTGTCATATGCAGCCGTCACACGCATCATGGCCTCCGGACACTCCCCTTCAGTAGCACCACCCACCCCCGCCCACCGCCGATGCTTAGTGTGTTTGGATCCTATTTCTATGTACACCCGCGATGGAGTCACGGCGTGCCGGGCCTGCAGGGGTTTCTTCAGAAGGCAAAGTCTCCGCCCCAGTCAAGGAGCTGCTTGTCCCCGCCGAGGCGACTACCAACAAGTTCGCCGTGGACCTGCAGCTTGCACACCTTGCCGCCTATGCCGCTGCCTTGACGCTGGGCTCTCCGCCGACCCAATGCCAAGCAGTCAGGAAACCCCCGAGGAAGACAGGTCCCTCTGTCATTCGTGCAATCAAGTCAACCGCCTCACAGGAATCCTGAGATGCTCCCAATGCGGCCGCGTCCATCACCTCTCCTGTGCCAAAATCACACAAGCCCAGGCTGCCGTAATCACAGTTTGGCACTGCAACGACTGCCTTCGGTCCTCCCTTCTGCAAGACGCGGTCCACGATGCAGTCCCCGCCAACGAGACTCCACCCACCGACATGGCCGCCGCATTGGCCGCCCTCAGAGCGCGAACCAGGCTTCTGCAACACGTCCCCCGCCGTCACCGCCACCGCGTTGCTTCGGATCTCGCCAGTGCCATTACAGCCGCCCTTGAGCAGGGTACTCCCCTCACTTGGTGGCGTCTATTTTCCTATATGTTCCAAAGCCCCCTCGCCGAACCTGCCAACCCACCCCATTCCACTGAGCCAGCTCCCCAGTACAACCCTAGTGAAGCTAATGACGCCAGCACCATCACCTTCTCTCGACGTGTCCAAAAAAAATGTGCCGACGGAGACATTCGCGCTGCCCTCCGTCTCTTAACGACCTCTGACACCTTCATCTCCCCCAGTGAGCAAACTGCCGATGCTCTCCGCGCCAAACATCCCCCTGCTGAAGCTGATGAGGAGCCTCCTGAGATGCCGGACCCTGACCAGCACCGCCTCACCATCACCGAGTCCGACGTTATGGCTGCCATCAAGTCGTCCGCCCCAGGCTCTGCTGCTGGCCTAGATGGCTTACGACCCCTCCATCTGATGCAGCTGGTGGCTAGATTCACTGCTGAGGCGGGGCAACGGCTTCTCCACGCTTTGACCGAACTCTGTAACGCTGCTATCGCTGGAGAACTGCCCGCTCACGCGACGCAAACATTTTACAGTGCAAGCCTCACTGCCATCAGAAAAAAGGACGGTGGCATCCAACCCATTGCGGTGGGGTCCATTTACCGAAGGTTAGCATCCAAGATTTTGGCCAAACGCATGTCTTCCGCCCTTGCCCCTGAACTACAGCCTGTCCAGCTTGGCGTCGGCGTGCGCATGGGTTGTGAGGCCGCTGTCCACGCCGTGCGTGATCACTCTGATGCGCACACCGGCTCGCCAGGCCGCTTTCCTTCTGCTGCTCCTCTAGTGTCTCAAGCCTACTCTCAGCCCTCGCCCCTCCACTTTGGCCCTACTCGCCTCTGGTCTTGCCGTGGCGTGCAACAGGGCGACCCCCTGGGCCCCATACTTTTCGCTCTCGCCCTAGACACAGCAATACGACACCTCCGTTCACCCCTCAACCTCTGGTTTCTGGACGACGGCACACTAGCTGGGCCCAAAGATGTTGTTGCTGCAGACCTGCATAGTTTGATACCATCACTGCAGGACCTGGGCCTCACCTTAAATGAGAGCAAGTGTGAGGTAATCCATCTCGATGATCCAGGTAACACAAACACTCCAGACATGGGCCACGCAGTACCCATGGTGGATAGCGTCGCCGACAAGGCCGCCAATCCCGGCCCCAGCAACGTCGCTGAGACCCTCGCCAACAACGCCGAGAACCCTGGCCCTCACACTGACGATCCCTTCCCACTGCCCTCCGCACATCACTCACACGTCTGTCTATACTGGGCTCCCCATCCACGCCCATAGCAGCGACGAGGCCCTTGGAAAAATCAAGAACACAACAAGACTCCTCATTGACAGAACATCCAACATTGGCAGCCACGCTGCCCTCTTTTTCTTGTCGAGGTACGCAGCGGTACCGAGGGCCACATACCTACTACGCTCAGCACCTGTCCATGCAGCCAGCGAATCATTAAGAGAGATCGACGAGTTGATGCGGCATGCAATATCTCAGTGCTGCAACGTCCAGCTTGACAGCAATTCTTCTTGGACACAAGCCTCCTTGCCACTCCGTTACGGGGGCTTGGGTGTGAGACGGTTGATAGATGTAGCACTGCCAGCTTACATCGCTTCATTAGAGGCCTCCAGGGACCTGGTCTGTACCATCAACCGCCGCCCCAACGGCGACAGACTGGATCGCTTGGACTCTGCTGTAGCGATGTTTCGTAACACCCAGTGCCCAGACCTGAACGCAGAGCTGGGGCTTCGGCAAAGGACCCTTGACGGTGCAGCCTCGCAACACCGCCTTGATGACCTCCTCAGCCATGCCAACCAGGTCAACCGCGCTCGGCTCCTCGCTGCCACAGCACCGCACAGCGGAGCCTGGCTCTCTGCTATCCCCGTAGAGAGTCTCGGCCTCCTCCTCCCCGATGATGCTGTACGAATAAATGTTGCATTGAGGCTGGGCCTGCGGGTTCAACAGCCTCACCGCTGCCGCTGTGGAGCCTTAACAGACGCCCTAGGCCACCACAGTTTGTCCTGCCAACGGAATCCCGGACGCCTGCCACGCCACGCTGCTCTCAACGACGTGGTGTACCGCGCCCTGGCTGCCGCTGGGATAGTGGCCACCCTTGAACCCCGAGGCCTGGATCGTGGAGACGGATGCCGCCCAGACGGCATTACAGTCTTTCTCTTCAGACGAGGTAAGATGTTGATGTGGGATGCCACCTGCGTAAACACCTTCTGCAGCACCCACATTAATGACTGTGCCTTGGCTGCTGGGGCAGCGGCTCGCGCCGCCGAACATCGCAAGCGCCGTCGCTACGAGGACCTGGCCCGGAGGTATGATTTCTCACCGCTTGCTGTGGTGACTAGCGGTGTGCTCGGGCCAGACTTCAGTGACTTATTGGATGATATTGACAGAAGAATCACCCAACGCAGCGGGGAGCCTCGAGAGACAGGTTGGCTGCGGCAACGCATCAGCCTTGCCGTAGCGCGGGGCAACGCAGCTGCCATCTGCGGGCCCCATTAGTTGCCGTGAGGCCCACTATAAATCATGTTTTGTACCCATATGTATGAATAGTAAAATTGTTTTGCCTGAGTGAATGCCTATGTATGTGCTTGTACGCACACACACACACACACACACACACACACACACACACACACACACACACACACACACACACACACACAACAGCGGGGGGCGGTGGCGATGAAGTTGCACATCTTTGAAAATCCTGGCCTGCTTTTCTTCTCACCAGTATCAGTCATGCTATTTAGCACTGTTTTTATTCTGCGTAAAGCTGCTAAGCCACTAGCTGATGGCATTTTACACAAATTGTTCCTGGTAACCAGGAGTTAGAGAAGTCACCACACACACACACACACACGTAGTATAGTGGTTAGCACGCTCGACTCACAATCGAGAGGGCCGGGTTCGAGTCCCGGAAAGCGGCGAGGCAAATGGGCAAGCCTCTTAATGTGTGGCCCCTGTTCACCTAGCTGTAAATAAGTACGGGATGTAACTCGAGGGGTTGTTGCCTCGCTTTCCCGGTGTGTGGAGTGTGGTGTGGTCTCAGTCCTACCCGAAGGTCGGTCTATGAGCTCTGAGCTCGCTCCGTAATGGGAAGACTGGCTGGATGACTAGCAGGCGACCGAGGTGAATTACACACACACACACACACACACACACACACACACACACACACACACACACACACACACACACACACTCGAGAGGGCCCGGGTTTGAGTCCCGGGAAACGGCGAGGCAAATGGGCAAGCCTCTTAATGTGTGGCCCCTGTTCATCTAGGAATAAGTAGGTACAGGATGTAACTCGAGGGGTTGTGGCCTCGTTTTCCCGGTGTGTGGAGTGTGTTGTGGTCTCAGTCTTACCCGAAGATCGGTCTATGAGCTCTGAGCTCGCTCCGTAATGGGAAGACTGGCTGGATGACTAGCAGGCGACCGAGGTGAATTACACACACACACACACACACACACACACACACACACACACACACACACACACACACACACACACACACACTCGAGAGGGCCCGGGTTTGAGTCCCGGGAAACGGCGAGGCAAATGGGCAAGCCTCTTAATGTGTGGCCCCTGTTCATCTAGGAATAAGTAGGTACAGGATGTAACTCGAGGGGTTGTGGCCTCGTTTTCCCGGTGTGTGGAGTGTGTTGTGGTCTCAGTCTTACCCGAAGATCGGTCTATGAGCTCTGAGCTCGCTCCGTAATGGGAAAGACTGGCTGGGTGACCAGAAGACGACCGTGGTGAATTACACACACACACACACACACACACACACACACACACACACACACACACACACACACACACACACACACACACACATCGTGCACCAGATTGGAATTGATTTGGTGACGTGCAGGCACTCCACCAATCACGGAAAAATGTGCCTCAGAAATATCGGAAAATATTGACTCATTTTATGTTTTATATTAGCAGTGTGTACCTGCAGCACCATCTGTCCAGAGTATACACAGACAAAGATGAAGGCAACTCTGAAAATTCTTTGCGTGGCTATGCTGAGCAAGGGGGACGCCCGATCCCCCCACGAGGCTGGCTGTCTCGTACAGGGGCTGGTGGCGCCTGCCCATCCTTCAGGTGCCTTTGCCGTTGACGCCGCTGCGTAACGGGGTCCACGCCACGAGGAAGGATGGCAACATTACTCTCATCCAACGGTTTCAGAGCGGAAGGGCGCCGACCTCCTGTGTGAAAGGTCACGACAGCCAGCTGTTGTTGGAGCTGTGCGCCGGGGCTCGTGTTCGGACTCGTTTCCGTGTCCCGGTGGGAGACGTCATGAGCGACACCGCCACCCATTGGTAAGGGTCCCCTTCAAGGTAAGGCTCGGTGGGAAAGTAGAAAATGCTTTCCTGACCGTGGCCCAGCTCTCACCTTTCCCCTCTCCGCCTCCTCCTCCCGTGTACTCAGTAGGATACAAAGGGACACAAACCCTGTCCAGCGTGTCTCCTTCCCGTTAGGTGATTACGAACCCAGCGCCGCCAGGCTGCAGTTCCTGGTGCAGGAGATGCACGGGTATGGCCCGATGGCAGGCCCCTTGAAGTGGCTGCTGCCTCACCGCAACAGCCCGCATGTGGAGGCCGCATCACCGCTGAGACTGGCAGCCTCACGCAGGGCATTTCACAAGAAACTGAGACTAATGACTCCGTAAAGCACATACAGAATAACCACTTTAGTTCGGAAATTGATTTAAGCAATGCGTGAAGGACATGGGGGCCAGCTGCGTAGCTGAGGACAGCGAAAGGAAAGAGAAAAACCCACAGCAGCCACCGCAGCTGAGTGCATCGCAGGTTGACGTTCGCCTCGTGCGGCTGTGGCTGGAGGTGTTCGGGGAATCTGCTCCCCAGCGGAGCCAGTAGAGAAGCGAGGACCTGCAACACTCAGAGCAAGAACCGACAGCAGGGCTCAGCAAAGATTACACGCAGCTCTGGAATGAAATTTTCGGTAAAAATACAAACCATGAAACTCCAGAATGTTGGCCCGCGCCATGCGCAGAAGGACGAGTTCGGCGAGGCTCCAGATTACGAGTATGAACAACAGGAGGAAGAGGAGAAGGAATGTCCATAGGAGGCTCTCCAAACCATCGCTGAGCAAACTGACCAGCATTATATGAGGCTGTGGGGTGATGCGTTCGGCACTAACGACGCCATCGCGGACACCGACACTGACAGTGCTTCGCTTGGGGAAAATGAAGCTAACAACTCCGCACAGAACAGAAACAAAGTGAATGGCGACGTAGATCATGTTGACAACAGTTATGTGCGATTGTGGGCTGAAGTGTTCGGCACAAATGAAACCACAGAGGACAGCGATGCTCACAGCGCTTAGAGGAGAGCGAAGAGAACAGTTCCGGAGTGGAGAACAGGGAGGCAAACAGTTCTTTAAAGTAAGCAAACAACAGCTATTTGCGACTGTATGCTGAAGTGTTCAGGGTAAACGATGCCACAAAAGATGGTGCTATTGAAAGCGCCATAGAGGATGAAATGAACGGTGCGGCACGGAACAGAAGTCAAAGCAAGGCGAACAGCGCAAAAAAAAAAAAAAAAAAAAACAAGCTGGCAACATTTATGTGCGACGTTGGGTCGATGTGTTCTGGATTATCGAAGCCACAGTTGTCACTGACACTGACAGCGCCGTAGAGGCAAGCGAAACTTGCAGCAAGACTGTGACTGTGAGGGAGTCGAGGGAATGAGCCAGTCCCCACAATGCAGTCCATCAGAAGCTGGCGTGCTTTATGTGCGGTTGTGGACTGACGTGTTCGGGGAACCTGAGAATGGACCGGACTCAGTATCGACTGGCTGAGGAGAATGAGATTCCAACCTCTTATTGAGGAAGCTGCCCCCGAGTCCCTTGCTTCCCTGTGACTTGTTGACGAGAACCCTCTGACCACACTCTCTCCAGGTGGACAAGTTGTTTATTTCAAGACATGTTTTCAGGTTATCGAGTATTTATCATTTTGTTTTAATCTAATGTCTTAACACAAAAGGTCAGTCCCCGCCTTCTCTGTAAAGACTGTTCTTTTCTTTCACGCAAGTCTACATACTTCAATAACAGCTCAAAATTTTACTATGGTGACTCCTGCACCAGCCTCGGAGTCCCTGTCTGAGGATAGGACCACTACTGTATCCACGCTGGACGGTTCTGTAACATCAATCCTACTTACATCTGTAATATTCATGGTCCTTGATCTGACTGACAATCTGTAGAACACGTACCGTCTCTTCTCTACTAAATCTCATCTTCATTTTTTCAGCAAATCACAGGTGTCTGAGCCAACCGACATTAACCCTTTCTCTGTTCACTTTTATGTTCACTACCCTCACTTTCAGTATAAAGCTGGATATTGTGTCTATGTGTGAAATGAACTATTATGCTCTCGTGTCCTTGCTCTTGAGTCTTCTAAACAACGATTGTAGAGTCTCTCTCAACTTCATCAAGCTTTGTTGTATATCTCTCAAATAACTCTTATAACTAGGAGAAAAATCTATGTAGACTAAATAGACGAGAGGGATGACTCTGTGTCTTAACCTCTGCCGTGGGTTGTTATGTGAATTACATCTGATTTCTCACAGCTTGTACTGTTGTTTAGCCAAGCCCGTGTAAGGCGTTACGATCTAAGGAACTTCCTACCTGAATGTTTGACGTTTTGTCTTATCTCTTAAGGAATCTCAATATTCTGTGTTTGTACTGGCGCACTCAACTATGCAGACTCAACTTGTTTTGAATGCCACTTCGCTACTGCTACATCACACACTGATGGGCATAAATGGAACACAACAGTGCCAACAGGTGGGAAATAACTATGAAATGCTACTTTCTATACCATAGTTCAGTGACGGATTGCAAGTTCGTTTCTACTTCAGGCCACTAACTCTGTGGGGGGGAGGTGATGCTTTATCTCTGCACCCAATCCGGCACCATCATGACCTCCTTGTTGCTGCGCCATTACTTAAGCAATTTCCTTGTCTTCACCCAGCCGGCGGCCATCACTGTCACGCCTCCTCCCCAGACAGTCACTCGTCTCAGGCCTGAAGCAAAGAAGGGCACGATAGAGAGACACACTGATAGATACATTGATTAGATTCAGGACGTTGCAACAAAGGGGTCATACATCGGCGAGGCAGGATGGAGGTTTAGCTATCCATCCAGCTTATTGGAGCAGACTTAACCCCAATTTCAGACTGCCTCTGTCAAAGGCTTTTACAGCTTGAACGGCCATGAAAGCAAGAAAAAGTCAGGACGACGCGATGAGACTGGTGGAGCGATAAAGGTTTTTAGAAGTTTGCCGATACTTTTCAGTGCTTCGCCATCTTGTGGAATTCAGAGAGAGAGAGAGAGAGAGAGAGAGAGAGAGAGAGAGAGAGAGAGAGAGAGAGAGGGAGAGGGAGAGAGGGAGAAAAGTTATAAAGATTAGAGGACCCGAGAAAAAGAGGCCATGAGGGCAATAAAGATAAAAGCAGCAATATTTTTTTGGATACTCATGAGAACCTGGAATGATACTCGGGGAGAGGAAATGTGGCGCACAGATGGGGAGTGGAGGGCTGAGTGCGGCAGTGAACACAAGGCAGTGACGGAAGCTGGGAAGACGAAAAACTCCAGGGTTCGCTCATGGCTTGCGATTCACTACCATTACTGAGGGAATTAAGAAGAGAAGATGTCGAAGATGGAGGCTGGGGGAAAATACCTGCAAGAAATCACGAAAATGGAACAAGAGATTGCAGCGGAATGAAAGAAGAGAGAAAGGGAACGAAAGATGCTGGAGGAGGAACAAAAGGCCAATAGAAACTGATGGGAATGAGATTAAAACAGTTGGAAATGAGGTCAGAATATATTGAAGAGAATCATGAAAATAGAACAAAGAATTGGAATTCAATAAAAGGGAATGGGAACAGAACAACTTGAAGAAATAACAAATAAAAAGATTATTAACATTTAGTGATAAGAAATGAGACCAGAATATTTTAGAAAAAAAGTTAAACAAAAGAACATAAGAGCATAAGAAAAGAGGGAAGCTGCAAGAGGCCGCCAAACCTATACGAGGCAGTCCCAGTGTGCTTAAGCTATCTAATTCCATCTATCTTCCCCATCCATGAACTTATCTAACCTTCCTTTAAAGCTCCCTATTGACTCAGCCCTGACTACATGACCACTGAGACCGTTCCACTCATCAACCACTCTGTTTGAAGACCAGTTTCTTCCCATTTCTTTCCTAAATCTGAATTTTTCTTTCATCCTATCCAAGTCATCCTGCAAAGCCTTGGCATCCGAATCAGACCTAATTAATCTACCTTTCTTTGTGTCGTCCGCAAATTTTCTGATATCACTATTAATTCCACTATCCAAGTCGTTGATATATATTGTAAATAATAATGGCCCTAAAAGTGAGCCCTGTGGCACCCCACTAACTACTTCTCCCCACTCAGAATTAGATCCATTAATTAATTACTCAAAGGAATCGATATGAAAGAAGATAAAGTGCTGAGAAACGTTGTCATATTTGGAATAACAAGAGCAAAAGCTTTTTAATTATAGAAAACGAAATAAAGGGTGAAAAACATGATGATGAACATGTGTAGAAAAAATCGTGAAATAAAGAAGAGGGATGGAAATAGTCAAGAAATCAGGAAAATAAAGGAAACAACGAGAACACACAATTCACTTTTTACGAAGCAAGAAGAGACAGAAGCAAAATACATCAAAGAGATCACAAAAGCAGAAGAGAAACACATGGAGAAATAGATGAGGAAAAGGATGAAAGACGAGAAAATTGGACCAAAACAAGCAAAAGTATAGCAAAAAGAGAAAGAAAAACATTGCACAAAGAGGACAAGAGAAAACAATAACATCTTCAGGAAAGTGACTGATTGATTTGAGGACCCACAACTGGAAAGGAAAAGAGAGAGAGAGAGAGAGAGAGAGAGAGAGAGAGAGAGAGAGAGAGAGAGAGAGAGAGAGAGAGAGAGAGAGAGAGAGAGAGAGAGAGAGAGAGAGAGAGAGAGAGAGAGAGAGAGAGAGAGAGAGAGAGAGAGAGAATACCAAACAAAACAAAACAATTGCGGCTGGAAATAAAACAAGCGAAGTTGGGCAGCAAACCTCAAGTGTCGAAGGAAATCGTAACACAAGCAACACAGGAAGCAACTTTGGTGTTTGCTCTCCCGCTCACAGCTTCGTATCAACACGTTGGCTTGTCTAACTTACTTGTAACTGTTTATTTTTCCGTCGCTTCCTTTGGCTTCGTTCAAATGCTGTCTGTTGTTTCATTCTAGTTAGCGTGTTCAAAATTTTTAGCTTCCTACCTCGACAAAATTGAGTTATTTGTTTTATATTTTTTTTCAGCTTTCAGTCACAAGTTATAGCCAATCATTTATCACTGGTACATTCATAAATGGACTGACAGATTGGTATTTTATTGACCGTGGCTCTTATTCTATTGCAGTGCATTTTTGTGATACATAATGAACATGTATAAAAATTTGGATCAACAGAGTACTTGTATAAAATGTTTAGGAAAATATTTATCCACTCTATCCTGACCTCTTCTCTATCTTTCCCTTTGTTTCCCGTCTCTTCTTTTTTTTTCCTTTCCCTTTCCTCTCTCCTTCTCTTCTCTTTCCCCACTAGTATCATAATTTTCTTACTATACTGTCCCTTTTCCTACCTTATCCTAACTTTTTTCCTGCCCTTCGCTTTTCCTTATCTCTTTTTAATTGTCCCTTTTTTTTTACTCTTCTTTCCTGTCTTCTTCCTTCGCTTTCCTTTCGCTTCCTCCTCTGTCTTCTTCCATGCTTCACAAGAGTACTGTGCTAGAATTTGGCAGGAAAAAATATAAGTTTGGATGATCCGAAGAATTAGAGAGAGGGAAAAGGAAAGTGATAGTTCATTGGTACTTTCACATAATAATTTTTCTGTTTATGAGATTGCGAATTAAATAGTTGACCAATCAGTTAATTAGTCAGTCAGTCAATCGGTCAGTCAGTCACTTTTTCATTCTTTCAGTCGATTAGTCAATCTATCAAGTAACCAAATAGTCAATCAATAAGTCAATGATTCAGTCTATCTACCATGCATTCAGTCAATCTGTCAATTAACCTTAACCTTCAAGAGAATCCTAACTCAGCAGTAATCAAACCACTCAAAATACATGACCAGATAATTGAAGAAATAATCAGAATACACTACACCACAATGCATTGTTTTCCTAATCAGTTTTTGCCTCAGTTAGCAATAATGAAAGCACTTAGGATACACGGGGCAGGTGGAAGGATATGTGAAGGTGCTGGATGGCAAGGAAGGATGGTTAAGAAAAGACATTAAACTCATTGAAGGAATTACAAGCTATTAATGTACTAGTGACTCCTACTACGCTTGATATATTCACACCATGCTTTCAGAAAAAAACAGTAACTTTCTCATTCCCAAAAAATCTAAGAGAGAAATAAACTTGAGATATATTGGAAGGAAGAACAAAAGATTACTGCACTTCTGATATATTTACACCAAGCTGTCGATGAACCAATATCATTCCTTCTTTCCAGAATTCAAGATTGAGGAAATGCATTAAATACGTTTGGTGGAAGAACGAATCATTATTGTTTTATTTAAGCTTAGTGGAAGGCAATACGAAACATATACTTCATTGATTTACACAAGCACTCACTGACAAAAATTTTCACTACCAATTATTAATCCCTAGAATACCATGACGCATTTCCATTTTCATTCTGCTTACTAATTGGTGATTTTATACAGCTTCAGAAACGTATGTAGGAGATTAAAAGAGTGAATCTTCTGACCTCCATAGACACTTCCTAGTGTCAATAAAATGGTCTAATCGTACACACCAAAAGGTAGAAAATGTGTCTCAGTATTGAAGGGTTAAAGATTGAGAACATTAGATAAGGTAGAAGGAAGTACAAAGAATCATTCTACTCTTGACGCATTGTTGTACTAAAGATATCTACACCAAACTCTCAGTAATAACAATAGTCTCTTCCTTTCCAGAATTCAATAGAGAAACAAAAGTAAGAGTTAGTGAGAGGAAGAACAAAATATTATTATGCTTTTGACCACGATTGCACTTGAAATATTTACGTCATACTCTTCATAGGTAGGAAAATCCCTTCTCTGAATCTATCATTGCAATAAAAAAAAAGAAGAAAAACGTGAAATACAGAGAAAGGAATCTTTGGTTTTAGTTCCGATATCCGTTACGTCTAATGCTTTCCAGAACGCCAGCAAGGTGAACCCATCTCCACACTGTGGCGCTCCAACCGCAGCAGTCTTCTTCCAGTAAATCTCAACTCACGTGCCCGAGCGAGACTCGATCCACTGACCTTAGCAATGCCAGGAAAGTTATTTTATACCTAAAGTCATTCGAAGAAATTAAGAAACATAATTCTATTTCTAACTTACTATTGTACTTAATGCATGTACACAACACGTTCAATAACGAAAATATCCCCCTCTTCGTAATATTCAAGATCGAAAAAAAAGATTAAAATACAGTTTAAGATTAGGATAAATAATCTGAATTCTAATCCAATCAATTAATAGAATTATACTCACACTCAATAGTAACAATAGTTCCCTCTCTCTTCCTAGCTTTCTACATTAAGGAAAAAGAAGAGAGAGAGAAAAAAAAATATGCTGTGCAATAAAGTATGAAAAATCACTCTTCTCAACACAAACACAAATATTCAATAACGATAAAAGCTTATTTCTCTTAAAATTTGAGATCGAGAAAACGACAGAGAAAAATAAATAGCAAAACTCTTAAGAAGAAAGCACTAGAAATTACTCTCCCCCTCCAATGATTCACTTCGGTACTTCAAATATTTACACCAAACACTGAGTTATAACATTACCCATTCCCTCCTTCCCAGCGTTCAAAACTGAGGCAAAACAAAGAACAGTAGAGGTAAATGCGAGGAAACTATCCTTCTCTTCACCCAGTACAACACCTTATACATTGACACAAACACTTGATAATAACAATAACATCCTCCTTCCAGCAGACACACGGAAGAACACACGACGAAGGAAGACACAGGCAATGATATTCAAAGCCTGTCAGATACATTTCCACCCAACATTAATACCAAGCTCGGATAGACTAGGAAAGAGAGCCTGAATCCTCGTATGCATTCCAGCGACGCTCTCCGCCCAGGCACATTTCAGGGACCGGCGTTTCTCTCCTGCAAAAAGAAAAAAAAAAAATATGTGACGGCTGTTGCTGGAGAGACTTACGCTTGGTGGTCTCAATATAGAAAATTTGGTGCGGATAAGAAAGAAAATGGGAATATATTGATTGGTAGCGGAATGTAAGAAGGAATATAAGTGTGCTGGTGGTCGCAATACGGAAGATTTGCAGTAGAGTAAGGGAGAGCATGGAGATGTATTGGCTAAGAGAAAAACTGGATAGGGAAAAGAAAATAAATGTGTTTGGTAATATTAATACGTAAGATTTGCAGCAGCATAAGGGAGAATATGGAAATGTATTGAGTTAGAGAAATACTATAGAAAAAAATGTATTGGTGGTATGAATATAGAAAGAATACAGCTGAATATGATACAAGATTGGTAAAACATTGATAGACAGATGGTATGACAACAAACGTGTATCTGGTAAGTGGAATAGAAAAGGAACAGATCAGGTTGGTAGTGGTGAGTCATTAGGGAGCTTTAAAGAATGATTAGGTACATTTATGGACGAAGTTGATAGGTAAGAATAAGCAAGCATGTTTCATATTGGAACTGTCACGTGTAGACTTTTAACGGCTTCTTAGAGCATCTCCTATTTTCTTATGTTCTTATGTGAAATTACACTCGTTGATCTTAATATAGAAAAATGTTCACCAGAATAAGAAAATAATTGGAGAGTATTGATATGTAACGGAAAACGAGAGAAAATATCAATAAATGGAATATGAAGGGAATCTGGGAAGTTATATTTGATGGGCTCAATATAGAAAAGTTACACCAGAATAAGAGAAAATGGGAGAATATTGATGGGTAAGAAAATACGGAAGGAAATAAGAAAGACAATGGAGAGGGTATACTTGGTCTCAATATAGAAGATTTAGTGCAGATTAAGAGAGAGGATGGGCTCAATATAGAAAAGTTACACCAGAATAACAGAAAATGGGAGAATATTGATGGGTAAGGAAATACGGAAGGAAATAAGAAAGACAATGGAGAGGCTATACTTGGTCTCAATATAGAAGATTTAGTGCAGATTAAGGAGAGGTTGGTCGCGGATTACGGAACATATTAACAAGATTTCTACGTTATCAAAGAGAGAAAAGTCTTGAAAATCCAGCCAATCATCTCTGTGGCTTTTGAAAACAGTCGCAGCGAGAGAGTAATGTGTTTCAGAATATGGACCTCTAGAGTAAATTGCACATATGTTAAGACACATGTATTATTTAGGGTGTCTTTACTGTTGTTGCGACATATTAACAAGAATTCGACATTATTAAGGAGAGAAAACAGTCTTGAAAATCCAGCCAATCATCTCTGTGGCCTTTGAAAACAGTCTTGGAGAGAAAGCAAAACGTTTCTGAACATTGTGAAAGTTGCACGCGTGTTAATAAGAGTATTTATAGTTTTAGTGAAATATTAACAAGACTTATAGATAACAAACCAGAGAAACAGTCTTGAAAACCCAGCTAACCATCTCTGTGACCTTTGACAACAGTCGTAGTGAGAGAGCTAAGTGTTTGTGAACATTGTGAAAGTTGCACGTGTGTTATTAAGAGTCTTTACTTTTGTAGTGACATATTAATATGACTTCTACGTTATCAAAAAGAGTAACAGTCTTGGGAACCGATCCAGTCATCTCTGTGACCTTTAAAAACATTCGTGGTGAGAGAGCAAAGCGGTTCTGAACACTGATCCAAACATTAACTGACTGAATGACAAACTGACTAATACAAAGAGCCACAAGTCTTGGGTCTTACAGCACCGTTGACCCGAGAAGCACCGAGAAAACGAGACCAACGCAGTCCTGATAAAAGCGTTGTGTCCTTACCTCTTCCACTTCGCCGCTTTGCATCTGGAGTGCCTGGCGGGACGTGTCTCCTCACCACCCTGGCGAGTTAGTGAAGGTGCCTGTCATTGGTGAAACTCCTGTGATATTCTGTAATGTCTTGTATTTGGGGTTGTTTTTTCTGGTTGTATTAAATCCTATAAGCTCTACAATTTACTAGTGTTTTTTTCAGGGTTAGTATATTAAAGGAAGGAGGGAAAAGGAAAGGAAGAGGAAAATTAAGACGAGGAGGAATAGTAGGAAGAGAAAAAGAAAGAAGAGTTAAATTATGATGATTGAAAAAAAGAGAAGGGAAAATATGAAGAATGATAAGAAAAGCACAGAAGATAAAAAAAAGAAAAACAAGAAGAAAAGAAGAATAAAAAAAGTAATCACAAAAGTAATAAAAAAAAAAAAACGAAGGAAAAGACAGAAAAGAAGACCACCACCACCACTAGCAAGAATTACAACAAATCATCAACAGTGAGTAAAGGGTCCTCTCCTCAACTTAAGACTCCAAACTAACTCCATCACCTTAGCCAAACACAGTAGTCTTGTCCAAGGTCAGGGAGGCGGGTAAGTGTGCCAACCCCCTGGAGATCCTGAAGGTGGCGCCACTGTGGATGTGTGTGGATGTGATACTGGCGTCTAGATTGACTGACAGAGTTGAAAGCGGCACGACAACGGGATCATATGGAGGTGTAAAGGAAAGATGATGTGGTGTGGGGGGATTGGGGAGGCTAAGACAGGAAGATTGGATGAGGAGGAGACGTAGTAGTAGTAGTGGTAGTGTTAGTAGTAGTAGTAGTAGTAGTAGTAGTAGTAGTAGTAGTAGTAGTAGTAGTAGTAGTAGCAGTAGTTGAAGTGTTGATTTTCTTTTACTTATAAGAAGGCAAGTAAGTAAAGGAAGAGAAGGAAGAAAAGGAGAAAGAGCAAGAAGGAGAAAAAATGGAAACAGAAAAAGAAAAGAAAGATGATGATAATGATGACTGATGATACTGATGATGAGGAGGAGGTGGAGGAAGACAAGAGAAAAAAGTAAGAAGAAAAGAAGGAAAAGAAATATAAAAAGGGATTAAGGATAAAGACAGGAACAAAAAAAAAAAAAAAAAAAAACGAAGAAAACAAGAGGTCATACAAGAAGAAAAAAAAAAAAACGTTATGAAGAGAAACAAGAAAATAACGGGAAGGAAGAGGAGGTAATAAAAAAACAAAAAAACAAAACTGGAATGATGAGGACGAGAACAAAAGTGAGAGTGAACTTGGAAAGGAAAAAGAAAGTGCTACATAAAAGATTACCAGAGAGAGAGAGAGAGAGAGAGAGAGAGAGAGAGAGAGAGATAACGAGATAACAAGGCGACGCGATATACGAGTCTCAAAGGAAAGCCGTATAAAACATTCTATATTTGCGAACTGAGGTGAAACAAGATATGAGGGAGAAGGATGAAATTGGCCAAGGGAAGGAAATGGCGCGAGAAGTCCACCGGCAAATGACAGGGAGAGGAGGATGGATGATAATGGATCGAGGGGAAAGAGAGAGCGACACACACACACACACACACACACACACACACACACACACACACACACACACACACACACACAGACACATACGCACTAAAAGAGACACAGAGAGAAAGGGAATGAATCGAAAATAATAGCAAAGGGTGCGATGAAGGGAAGAAAGTCACACGGACGAATAAAGATGAAGCATTCAGAGAGAGAGAGAGAGACAATGATAGAAAGACTTGAATATTTAATACCACTGTGTTTTGGGTAAGACTAAAGTTACAATGCTATGTTACCTGTGCTGTAAGGGAAGATGATCACGGCTACTAAAGTTCTCTTCACGCGCTGTTTAGAGGCTTTCATGATGGCTGGTGTATCGGATAGATTGTGGAAAGAAGGTGTTTTGAAGTTATAGATGTTTTTGAGCTATCTTTTTTCTTTCTTTTTTTTGTAAGATGGGGAAACTGACTAAGAGCAACAGAAGGAGTTAAGAAAAGGCTTGGCTGGTGTATCGGATAGGCTGTAGAAAGGTGTTTTGAAGTGATAGATGTTTGTAGGTTAGCTTTCTTTATGTAAGAGGGGTACACTGGCCAGGGACAACGGAAATAGTTAAGAAAAGGCCTGGGCTGGTGTATCAGATAGGTTGTGGAAACGAG
>NC_059264.1:8450677-8483177 GCF_017591435.1 Portunus trituberculatus | reverse complement strand
ATATATATATATATATATATATATATATATATATATATATATATATATATATATATATATATATATATATATATATATATATATATATATATATATATATATATATATATATATATATATATATATATATATATATATATATATATATATATATATATATATATATATATATAACACTCTAATGTGATATTGCTCTGTACGTAAAGTAATTTATAAGAAAAATAGCAGAGTTTTGGCTCAGGTTTGGTGGAAGAAAATGAGAAAATAATGGAAAGTTTTGATAAACACTGGAATAAATCAGAGAATGGAAAGGTCTGATGAGAACACGAATAAGCTTTGAGAATCACGTCAGTCTGTATCAGTGGATGAATATTTGTAGTAATTGCCTGGTGTTGCTTTTCCTGTCCGCGTGCAGCTTTCAGTATAGGAAATTTGCACCAGAATAAGAAAGAAAACGAGAACCAAATCTAATAAACATCAGAGCGCAGTAGCAAAAAAAAAAAAAAAAAAAATGTAACTAGAGCAAGAGGGAGCAAAAATAAGGAAAAGAAAAGAAATATTTGACAAGCAGTAAAAAAGCAGAGGCGAAAGAAAGATTTGATGTGTATTAGTTAAGTAAGAGAAAGGAAAAACAAGGAACACGCATTCAGATACATGTCTGTCTGTAGAAGGATATAATATTTGTTCTTCCTCGATAGATGGACAGAGGAAAGGGATGTTTGCCGAGCAGTTAAAGAAAGAACTGCACAGATTTGATAGACAATAGAATAAGTCAAAGAGATGCAGTTGTTAAATACAAATATGATCATCCTTTGAGAAACGCGTCAGTCAATCAGTTTGTCACCACAGAAGAAAGAAAGAAAGACAATAGACCTGAGAACCACTAAAATAACTAAAAATAAGTCAGAGAAACAGAACGATCAGATACAAACACACTTTGAGAATCGTGTCAGTCTGTATCACTGGATGTATAATATTTGCTCTTTCTCTCAGGAGTGGCTTGGCGAGGCAACACTCACTTGAAACACTAACGACGTGCTCATCCCTTAATTCCTGAGATGCGAGTATACTTAAAATGTCGCAGTGGAGGGTAGAAGCTCGAGGCGAGGGAGAGGGTGAAGCCAGGAGCGGAGGAATACATTGGAATACATAGCAAGCAGTAATATGAAGAGGTGCCGTGAGAAGGATAGCAGCAGCAGCAGCAGCAGCAGGAGGAGGAGGAAGAGGAGAAATAGCAGGGAAAGGAAAGGAAGAATAAAGGTGAGAAATGAAGAAAAGATGAAAGCATAGGAATGGAGAAGAAAAGAAGAACAACAACAATCAATAGATAAAATAAAAAAAAGACAGAAAAGAACAGGAACAAGAACAAGAAAGAAAACTAAAACTAAAATAAGAAAATAACGAGAATACTAAGAAATAAAAACAGATCGAACAAGCACAAAAATGATAACAAGGAGAAAAAGGATAAAAAAGAAAAAAATGAGGAAAAAGAACAAGAAGACGATAAATATAAATAGAAATTAAAAGAAAAGAAAGAGAAACACAGGAAACGAGAAACAGGAGAACAAATAAACGAAAAGGAGGACGAGGGAAAAGAAGAAAAAGAAGAAGAAGAAGAAGATGATGAAAGTGTGAAGACCCACTGAAATAAGAAACGTCGAGATACAAGCATAGGAGAAGGAGGAAAAAGAAGAAGAAAGACGAAGACGGAGAAGAAGAAGAAGAGCGGGAGGAGGAGGAGAAGAAGGAGAAGAAGAAGAAGAAGAAGGAGGAGGAGGAGGAGGAGGAGGAGGAGGAGGAGGAGGAGGAGGAGGAGGAGGAGGAGGCGGAGGAGGAAGAGGAGGAGGAAGAGTGTAAAGAGGCACTGGAGAAGGACACATGGATTGAGTTAGAGACCCTTGATAAAATTCCAGCAAAAAGGTTTTCACGTGAATCTAGGAGTAAAAGTGGAGAGGAGGAGGAGGAGGAGGATGGATAGCTGAGTACAAGGAGAGAAGAGGAAGGTAACGAGGAGGAGGACGAGGAAGAAGCGGAAGAAGAGGAGGAAGAAGACACCTTTCCCTTACCACCTACCTTGCTCCTCCCTATTTCTTTAGTAGATCGTTGGAGACTAAAAGAAAATAAGCAGGTAAAATATATAGAAATTTGTAAGGTAAGAATTAAGAAGACTATTTGGTATCTTCTTTGCCTTTACTGTATGTTAGGAACTTCCTCTTATCTTCTCTCATTCCTGTTAGCTGTCTGTCTCTTCCAGGCAACCCAATAATCTCTTTTTTTTTCTTACATATTTTCATTCAGGGTTTTGCGGATGTTATTAATACTTCTAAGAGGGTTTTTTTCACGTCTTTATTACGAGTTGGTCACGTGTTATAGCAGGTTGTTAAGGTTTTCAACGTGTTTTATGCGTTGAGTGGTAGTTTAGAAGGTATTGGTGAATGTTGCCGTGGTTCTGAAGAGTGTGGTTTTATGATTTGAATGGTAGTATAGAAGGTATTGGTGTAAGTTTCTGTGGTTTTCAAGAATATGATGGTTTATTGATTCCAGTAACAGTTTTTAGAAGGTATTAGTGTAAGTTCCTGTGGTTTTCAAGAATATGATGGTTTATTGATTCCAGTAACAGTTTTAGAAGGTATTGGTGTCAGTTGCTGTGGTTTTCAAGAGTGTGTTTTTATGGTTCGAGCTTTAATTTAAAAGGTACCGGTGTATGTTGCCATGTCTTTTAATCCTTTAAATACCATGACGCGTTTTCATATTAATTCTGCTTATCATTTAGTGATTTTATACAGCTTCGTAAATTCATGTAGGAATTAAAATTGAAGATTGTGGCCATTAATGTTCTGACCTCCATATACGCTTTCTAATGCAAATGAAAATGGTCTAATCATACAATAATCTCAAGGTAAAATGTGTCCCATTACTGAAGGGGGTTAAGAGTGTGGTTTATTGATTCTAGATATAGGTTACAAGGTTTATCTGTAAAACTTTTTTGTGAGTTTGAAGTGTGTTTTAATTATTCCAATGATAGTTTAGAAGGTTTTAGTGTATTTTTTTTTTTTTTTGTGTATTTTCGTGATTTCAAGTGGTAATTTGGAAGGTTTGGTGTAAGTTGTAGTTTTGAAGTGTTTTCATGTTTCTAGTGATTCTAAAAGGGTTTAGTGTAAGTTATTGTAGTTTTCAAGTATTTTCTATGATCTCTTTCTATGTCTCTTCATGTAGTTCTGTATATGCCATGGCTTCTCAGTGTCATTCCCTGGTTGTTGTGTTACTGAAATTGTTCATCCGTTATCTGTCCTGTGTACCCTTGAGCTGTTCATAATGTTACGAAATTGTGAGAGACAGTATCAAAGACTTGCGTAATATCTGTTATGTGTTATGTTTCGTTAAATGATATGTGATCAACAGTATCAACATGACCGTGCACTCAGTTAGGAAAAGGACATGCTATATAAACAGTGGATATTATTTTTACATTTTATATATAATCATGAAAAAACAACTGATTTACTATGAAAATATTGAAAGGAATACTATGTTATTACCACTTATTTACTTGTCTATTTATTTGTTCGTATTTAACACATAACCAAATTTGATACAACAATGACACACACACACACACACACACACACACACACACACACACACACACACACACACACACACACACACACACCGCGTAGTGTAGTGGTTAGCACTCTCGACTCACAATCGAGAGGGCTGAGTTCGAGTCCCGGGCGCGGCGAGGCAAGCCTCTTAATGTGTGGTCCGTGTTCACCTAGCAGTAAAGAGGTACGGGATGTAACTCGAGGGGTTGTGGCCTCGCTCTCCCAGTGTGTGGAGTGTGTTGTGGTCTCAGTCGTACCCGAAGATCGGTTTATGAGCTCTGAGCTCGTCTCCGTAATGGAGAAGACTGGCTGGGTGACCAGCAGACGACCGAGGTGAATTGCACACACACACACACACACACACACACACACACACACACACAAACACCGACAGGGTCCGGGTTCGAGTCCCGGTAAGTGGCGAGGCAAATGGGCAAACCTCTTAATGTGTAGCCCCTGTTCACCTAGAAGTAAATAGGTACGGGATGTAACTCTAAGGTTGTGGCCTCGCTTTCCCGGTGTGTGGAGTGTGTTGTGGTCTCAGTCCTACCCGAAGATCGGTCTATGATCTCTGAGCTCGTTCCGTAATGGGGAAGACTGGCAGGGTGACCAGCCGACAACCGAGGTGAATTACACACACACACACACACACACACACACACACACACACACACACACCATCACTGTTACCAAATATTAAACAGTCACTAAAAACTCTTTCATCACACTTTTTCCCTTTAAGACGGCTGACGAGGAAAATTAAACAATATACGCCAAACTTCACCCACAAAACTCCCTCTTCTCGAGAAAAGTGCGCATGTTTGCTGATTGTCCACCAGTTTCAAAGGTTACGGCGTAAAAATGAACCAGGACCCGCTGAGTCTTGCGAGTGGCGGAGGTCGTTTGCTTATTTTCCGGCCTCAAGTTTTTCTTTCTTGGCATCCCGTATTCTTTGTGCCTAAAGTTGTCCTCCCCTGAGCGTCTCCTGGCTGCGTGTTGGGGCCTCGTGCAGCGGCTCTCCCAAACCTTGTCTTGTATTCTTTAACTCTTCACTGTCTCCCCTCGCCTCGTCTCGTCTTGGCAAATTTTCACGGTTCAGGGTTTTTTTTTCAGCGTGTTTCTTTGTGATAGGAAGTTTAGCAGATTATTGAGAATGTTGTTACGTTTTTCAAGGGCGTTTTCATGGTTCTGGGGATAGTTTAGCAGGGTATAGTGGATGTTATTGGTGTTTTCAAGGGTGCTTTTACAGATTTATTGAAATTTTGGCAGGATATTGAAAAGTTTTGTTTGTGTTTTCAAGGGTGCTTTCGTAATCTGACAGGATATAAAGTAGGTTATTAGTGTTCTGAAGGGTGTTTTCAAGGCTTGATTGATACTTTAACAGGTTCTTGAAAATGCTGTTAGGGTTTTCAAGAGTGTCTTCGTGGTTTTGGGAGTAGTTTGGCAGGGTATAGTGTTTTTTTTTTTATGCCAAGGGAAACAAAACATTAAAAAAAAGCCCACTTGAATGCAATCTCCCTAAAAGAATAGTAAAGAATTAGCCGAAGGTCTGAGACAAATGTCTTGAAACCTCCCACTTAAAAGAAGTCAAGTCGTAAGATGGAAATACAGAAGCAGGCAGGGAGTTCCAGAGTTTACCAGAAAAAGATATGAATGATTGAGAATACTGATTAACTCTTGTATTAGGGAGCTGAACAGAATAGAGATGAAAGGAAGAAGAAAGCCTTGTACAGCGAGGCTGCAGGAGGAGGGGAGGCACACAGTTGGCAAGATCAGTAGAGCAGTTAGCATGAAAATAGCGATAAAAGATAGAAAGAGATGCAACATTTCGGCGGTGAGAAAGAGGCTGAAGACAGTCATTCAGAGATAAGGAGTTGAAGAGACGAAAAGCTTTTGATTCCACCAAATTTAATAAAACTGTGTGAGTGGAAACCAAACATGCGAAGAATACTCCATACAAAGACGGATAAGGCCCTTGTACAGAGTAAGCAATTGGAGGGGCGAGAAAAACTGGCGGAGACGCCTCAGAACGCCTAACTTCATAGAAACTGTTTTAAGGACCCCCATCAGGTCCATAAGCCTTTCGAGTGTTTAGGTCAGAGAGGCATTTTCTTTTTTTATGTCCTTGCCTATAGCGCCTGTAAATAACTTGAAGAGTATTGGAAACGCTGTTTAGCTTCCACCCATTAGTGGCGCAGGCAATTTTATTTATAGTGGTACCCATATTAGGGCCAATATCTCCACCCAAGCGCATCTTTGGTGTAACCACCTAGAACCTGGGTATCATGGTGACATGTAGGTAACTTTAAACCACTCGACAAATGGCAAAGTATCAAGGTGATACATGGTGTGATTCGAACCTAGGCGTTGACATCTGCCCGATCCCACGCTCACCACCTTATCCACCTGGCCATTACGAAGAACTTTGATTGAAAGCATGAAATAGTCAGAGAGAGAGAGAGAGAGAGAGAGAGAGAGAGAGAGAGAGAGAGAGAGAGAGAGAGAGAGAGAGAGAGAGAGAGAGAGAGAGAGAGAGAGAGAGAGAGAGAGAGAGAGAGAGAGAGAGAGAGAGAGAGAGAGAGAGAGAGAGAGAGAGAGAGAGAGAGAGAAGCCCAGAATCATCCAAGGTGGAGTTTTTAACAAAGGTTTGGGAGAAGAGTTTAGCTTTAGAGATAGATGAGATGGCAGTGGTGCCATCAAGATTAAATAAAAGAGGGAAAGATGAAGAAGAAAAGTTATTGGAGATGTTTTTGGCCAGATGCCAGAAGTCACGAGGGGAGTTAGAGTTTGAAAGATTTTGACATTTTCTATTTATGAAGGAGTGTTTGGCAAGTTGAAGAACAGACTTGGTATGATTCCAGGCAGAAATCTAAAGTGCACGAGATTTAGGAGATGGAAGGCTCAAGTACCTTTTGTGGGCAACCATCTCTATCATGTATAACACGAGAATAGGCTGAGTTAAACCAAGATTTAGAAGGTTTAGGTTGAGAAAAAGAGTGAGGAATGTACGCCTCCATGCCAGACACTATTACCTCTGTTGTGGGTTCAGCACACAGAGATGAGTCTCTGACACGGAAACAGTAATCATTCCAAGGAAAATCAGCATAATACCTCTTCAGGTCCCCCCAACTGGCAGAGGCAAAGCGCCAGAGGTACCTCTGTCTTGGGGAACCCTGAGGAAGAATTGGAGATATTGGGCAAGACACAGAAATGAGAATTTGTTTTCAAGGGTGTTTTCATAGTTTTATTGATACTTTGGCAGCGTTTTGACGAGCAGGTTGTTGAGGTTGGGAAAGCTGATTTTATGATTCTACTGATGGTTTGACTGACCCCAGCGAAGGTTTTCAAGCCTTTCAAGGGTGTTTCGTGATTCATGAGGTATTTTGACAGGGTGCAGCCGAACCTACTGGTGCTTTGAAGGCAGACTTGGTAGGAAAGGAAACAGTTCACCCAAGTAATGCGATGGAGTAATTCAACAATAACTTTGCATTACTAAGGTAAGAAAAAACACCAATATGAACCTTAATAATCTCTTTGTGACCTCTGAAAACAGTCCTACCGAAAAAAAGGAGCTGTTTAAAAAAAAAAAAAAACTAACAGCTGATGCAAGAGAGGTTTTATTATTTTACCCATAATTCAACAAGAACTCTGCATCGCTAAGGTATAAAACACCAATATGAACCTTGATAATTTCTTTGTGGCCTTTGTAAAACAGGGATAGAGGAAAGGAAACGTTTATTTTACCTATAATTCAACAAGAAGTCTGCATCGTTAAAGTACAAAAACACCAATATCAACCTTGATAATTTCTTTGTGGAATTTGAAAACAGTGTCAGTCAAAGAAGGAAGCGTTTAACCTCTTCAATACTGGGACACATTTTCACCTTGAGATTAGTGCACGATTGGACTATTTTATTGATATTAGGAAGGGGCAATGGAGAGCAGAAGATTAATGGCCACAGTCTTCACTATACTAATCCCCCACACTAGTTTCTGAAACTGTATAAAATCACCAAATAGCAAGCAGAATTAATATAGAAAAGCGTCATGGTACTGAAGGACTAAAGAATATGAATTCATCTGGTTTAGTGTTTCAGAGCCTCGCCTAACCCGTGCCAGGCTGTGAGGATTGAGTGGGCGGCTTGGCTTGTGTCAGGTGTGTGTTTTTCTTTCTTATTTTTTACGGCAAGGCCTATAGCGCCTGTAGGCACACTTAAAGATTGTATGGGAAGCGCTATTCAGATTCCGCCCATTAGTGGCGCAGGCAATTTTATTTATAGTGGTACCCATATTAGGGCCCATATCACCACCTAAGCTCATCTTGAGTGTAACCACCTAGAACTTGAACCTGGTTATCATGGTGATATGTAGGTAACTTTAAACCACTTGACAAATGGCAAAGTGTTTTAAGGCTGTACGTGGTGGGATTCGAACCTACGCGTGGACGTCTGCCCGATCCCACGCTCACCACCTTTACCCACTATGCCACCGCCTCCCTGTGTGTGTGTGTGTGTATGTGTGTGTGTGTGTGTGAGAGAGAGAGAGAGAGAGAGAGAGAGAGAGAGAGAGAGAGAGAGAGAGAGAGAGAGAGAGAGAGAGATTGATTGATTTATTGACAAACTCATACACAAAATTGTTATTTTACACTTGTATCTTACAAATATTTGTCCAATTTTTATTCTACCAGTTATATTACATAAACAAACTCTCTCGAATATCATCACGGTCCTTATTTATATAAATGTAACACTTCATGTATATATTCGCATAAGTTGCGTTCCCTTCCACCAGAGCCCATTAAGTTATAAAAACTGGAAAAATCTAACATATCATACTTCTGTCTCAATTGTCCAGAAAGTGTACAATGCAACAACACATGTGCTTCACTTTGAATGACATTGTCTGGACATGAACACAGTCTGAGTTCTTTTGGTATTGCATTCCTTTTCCCAGTTTCAATTTTTAGATTATGTGACATCAAACGCAATCTACTGAAGGATTGGCGTTTATAATCAGGGATAAAATCCTTACAAGTATAAACTGAATGGACCAAAAGGTCTGGGTTAAGTTCTGTTCTATATGACACATATTTTGAGGCCGTGAGGGTTTCTCCTGAATCCGCTGAGCTATCTGGACGAGTGGTCTTACATCTGCATTATACCGCAGTGTTTGCATTAAGAATTTGTAACCTGGAGTGTTGGCTGCTTCACATAATCTAAATACAATATCAAATGGTTCCTCCATGTCTGGTATCCTCAAGCATTTCTC
Organism: Portunus trituberculatus; assembly: GCF_017591435.1. NCBI lineage: Eukaryota > Metazoa > Arthropoda > Malacostraca > Decapoda > Portunidae > Portunus > Portunus trituberculatus. The sequence continues at coordinate 8,474,304 of NC_059264.1, read as the reverse complement.
TAAGAACTTACGCCTCCTGTTTGCTATAACTTCCTGTGCTGGTAAAATGCCTGACTCAATCATGCAAAGATCAGGACTGGTGAACTTTCTTACTCCTAGCAAACACTTGATAGCTCTATTGTACAAAGCAATGATTTTCCTTGGATGTGTCATAAACCATGTCTCCGAACTATACAACAAAGAAGCTGTCACTACTGCATCAAATACTTTGCGTTTATATACATAAGGCATGTTGGTATTTGCCGCACAAAATATTGCAAACTTATTTAGTTGTGTTTCCCCTGAAGTTTCGTGGAGACTTAACACAGTGTTGGCTTTCGCATCATCCGTGAACCACGCTCCCAAATACAGATACTTAAGTGTATAGTCAATCTTTAACTCCTCCATCTGTAAGCAATGTCTATCCTCAACCGTACCACAAATTACCATAAATTTTGTTTTCTTTTCATTTAGCACCATTCCATATTCACGACAATACTCCAATACCACATTCAATTTCCTAAGGCACATCTCCCTTGACGTGGCTAGTAACACCATATCATCCATAAGTAGCAATGTATGTAGATCTCCAAGGAAACCATCCTCACCCACTCTCCTCTTAAGCATTCTAACAAGCTGGTCAATGTACACGGTAAAAAGCAAACAACTAGACGGGGCCCCCTGACGCACTCCCGCTGTGGCTTCTATGGTTGCAGAGCGCAGCACACCTCTGGTGCATGCGTACATCTTCTGTAAGGCACTCAACATTACTTTACCACAGCCAAGCGACCTTAAAACTTGAATCAGTTTTCCCCGTGGAACCCTATCATACGCTTTGCTGAAATCAATGAAAAGAACATACAATTTACATTTCTTAACATTCGCAAAGTCGTATAATAATCTTAGAGTCATAATCTGGTCAATACAGCTGCGTCCCTGTTGGGCGCCAGCTTGGCATTTGTCAATATTAACCCATAACTTTAGCCTCTTCAAGAGCAACATATCATATAATTTTGCCAAAGTGTTCATAATAGAAATCCCCTGTAGTTGCCACAATCTAACCTATCCATACCACCTTTGAACAGAACAAAAACTTATTATAACACCATGAAATAGGATAACATACATTCATAAAAATTACATTAAACAAATGTAAAAGAACAAAAACCAGTTGACAGGCAAAGCCCTGACGAGACCCGGACATAAACCCACAAAACTCTTATTAGTATTTACATCCTTTAAAACAACATCCAATTCCTGTGGTGTAAAAGGATCATCTAGGACTGGCACAGTAATAGCAAGTTCATCAGTCTGTGAGTCATTCTGTGTTTGTTGTTCCGGGTTTAGTAAGTTCTCAAAGTGAGCTCTGAACCGTTCATCTTCTGGCTGCAAGTGTTCTTTCACTTCCACAGTTCCTGACCAACCAATAGCTTTCCAAATCATTTTTGAGTCACCCGTATTGAGTAGTCTTTCCCAGCGCGGCTGTGCGACGTCCCACATCACACGTTGCTCTTCGCGTTTCCTACACTGCCGGGCCACTCTATCTATCACATCACAGCCTGTCACCAAGACATCCATAATGTTTTGCTCGCCAACACCGTCAGGCTGTGGGGGACTAATATTTTCTAGAGTATCTCTGAATTGGTTAATTTCGATCGTATCGTATCTTGGGCTTCTACGCATAGTATCGTGTTCACTGTGCCTGCGATAGTACGATTCTCCCAAGCTTCGAGACCGTTCGAGCAGCATAGGGGAGGCGGTGGCGTAGTGGATAAGGTGGTGAGCGTGGGATCGGGCAGACGTCCACGCGTAGGTTCGAATCCCACCACGTACAGCCTTAAAACACTTTGCCGTTTGTCGAATGGTTTAAAGTTACCTACATGTCACCATGATACCCAGATTCTAGGTTACACTCAAGATGAGCTTGGGTGGTGATATGGGCCCTAATATGGGTACCACTATAAATAAAATTGCCTGCGCCACTAATGGGCGGAAGCTGAACAGCGCTTCCCATACACTCTTCAAGTGTGCCTACAGGCGCTATAGGCCTTACCGTAAAAAAAAAAAAAAAATAGTAGGCGTCATTAAACCTCGTCCCTGTGTTGCGACAGTTACACACAGCGGAGCATGATCAGAACCTTTTATACATTGGTTCACTTCTATTTTCTTTATCATTTCTGCACAGAACGCCTTCGTTACACACAAATCAATTTCTGAGCCTCGTCTGAATGACAGATTACCTCCTAATACATAATCTTTTTGCTTCAGATGATTTGCCACCACCATGTTATTATCGCTACACAAATTCATCACCATTCTACCATGTCCATTCACTACCATATCTTTCACACCTTCATACTCAATAAGCACTCGCGTCATCATGGGCGATCACTGGACAGCCCACGCGCGCATTTAAGTCACCCAGGACAATTACACCCTGCTCGTTAGAACACTTCATACTCAGTGAGTGAAAAGGTGAGGCATCACAGTACAACGAGTCTTCAGGTGGGATATACACTCCTCCTAACCTTACACCCGTACACACTGACAATTCTAACCATATTGCGTCATCATCTTCCATGTCTACCCTTGTCACATAAGGCATTAGTGCACATTTAATCAGCATTATCACCCCATCTCTTTGGTGTCCTTTCTTTGACTTGCTGTAGCAGAATTGAAAGCCAGGTACACTTTTTTGGTGAACACTCCTTACCTCTAAAATCGAAACTACATCAAATTGTAACAAAAAAATTAAGATAGCCTTATCTTACAGTTTTTCTTTTACGCCACAAACATTCCATGAACACAGTTCTAAACTTCTCATTTGTTGCGACTTACTTAGAAAAAATATGGAGTGAACTTCTCAATCACATTACCATCTCTCAACAAAACGCGCCTTTTCCAGACATACTTGATCTCAACACCAACATTTTCCGAGAGAGAGAGAGAGAGAGAGAGAGAGAGAGAGAGAGAGAGAGAGAGAGAGAGAGAGAGAGAGAGAGAGAGAGAGAGAGAGAGAGAGAGAGAGAGAGAGAGAGAGAGAGAGAGAGAGAGAGAGAGAGAGAGAATATGTCTGCACTTTTATTAACATCAAAGGCACCAGCAGCAAGAGGAGCTCCTTGATGGAGGCGCCACGGGGATGAGCTTGTGTGGTGGTCATGATCCTGTCTTTCTCTATCTTTGTCTCTGTCTTTGTCTTTGCTTTTATCTTTGTCCTGTCTTTGTAGTTGTGTAGTTGCTTCTATCTGCTTGTTTATGGTGTGTGTGTGTGTGTGTGTGTGTGTGTGTGTGTGTGTGTGTGTGTGTGTGTGTGTGTGTGTGTGTGTGTGTGTGTATGTGTGTGTTTTGTCTTTGTGTATCTCTCTCTCTCTCTCTCTCTCTCTCTCTCTCTCTCTCTCTCTCTCTCTCTCTGCCGGATAACATTTCAGCAAGACTCCAATAGCTTTAGTTCCACTGTGAAAATTGTGTTCTATTTAATTTGTTCTTTTGCTCCAGCTCTTAATTGTAAAACTACTTGGAAATGTTCACTTTTGCTGCCAATAAGTGCAATCATAGCAAAATGTTAACCTCACATGGCGATAAAATGCAACGCCGCTCGTTCTAATACTTTAATGCTGCTTTCGTTATAACCAAGAATTGTCTGCTGCGTGGTGTGACCTGAGTAAAGACAGACAGACAGACAGTCACACAGACAGAGACACATACATACACACATACAGACATGCACACACATTCACTTCTTCATACACACACGTTGTCGCTTTTTTTGTAATGGCTGTTAGTGTATTGTTCCTAGATAATCAATTTATTCTTTATTAATAAGAGATGTATGCTGTGAAAGGTGGAAATATAAGCAGTGAGATTCGTCGTTTTTTTATATTGGTTATGTTATGCAATCTTTTTTAGGTTAAGTTTGAGAAGATTAGGTTAGATCAAGTTAATTAGTTAAGCTAGGGAAAGATTAGGTTTTGTTAAGGAAGGCTGTTAGGTTAGGTTAGAGATCAGATTGAGTTGTATTAAATTAAGTAAGATTAAGTTTAGGATGGATCACTTTAGGCTAGGTCAGGGTTGGTTAAGTTAACTCAAAATAAGTAAGGTTAGGTTATCTTATGGTAATGGATAAGTGAGAATGAAAAAAAACACGTGGAAAAATTAATCCCAAACTTCTATGAAAATTATTCAAATGTTATAAAATTTATTTTCTGATCCAGTTTTTTTTTATGAGACCGTCCAAGAGAGAGAGAGAGAGAGAGAGAGAGAGAGAGAGAGAGAGAGAGAGAGAGAGAGAGAGAGAGAGAGAGAGAGAGAGAGAGAGAGAGAGAGATGCAACAGGGAAACGTGTAGAGTGAAACAAATAAACCCGCTGAAAAATGTAATACGGTTGAAAAAAAAGTATCTTAGAAAAGAAAAATAAAACGCGATACATTTCGGACCACTCTGCAGCTGACAACCACACACAAACACACACACCACAGAGACATTTAAACACAGAGGGCTGAACAGGATACATTGTGCGGGCTGGCGTGCGTGTGGTGCTGTGATGGGGCCGTTGCTTCCAGTGATGGCGCTAATAACAGTAACAGAAAGTCGGCGTCATGCTCCCGTCATGCTCCTAAACTGATCACTAATGAACTGGGCCTGAAAAGTATTGAGTTTACCAGAATACAAATGTGCGGCGTCCTCTGGTAATTGGCTCATTGACTAGCTAATTGATTACTTAATTGATGGTTACCTGCCTGATTGATTAAAGGCTTTGATTAGTTATCAGACTGGCCTCTTACCTGGTTGAATGGTTAATTAACTCAGTGATTCATTAGTTAATTTATGAAGTGACTTGGTGCTATATGTCTGTCTGGTTGTCTAGAAGTCATACATAGAGGCTTGTAAAATGAAACTCCTTCTCTCTCCACCTCTTGAAAAGATAGGAAAAAAAGAGTAAGGAGAGAAAAAAAGACCATTAACTGACTGACTGACTGATTTACTTACTGAAAACACACATCAATATCAAACTCCTTTTCAAAAGTGGCACTTAGGGATCTATTTATTTACTGACTGACTTTATTGACTGACCTACCGAAAGGCACACAATAACAATCCCCTCCACAACTAAAGCGTGACTGACCATTGGTTGACATATTGGAAGCACACACCAATTTCGAATGTCCCTCCAAAAAAGATTTAGTGATCTTTTGATTGACTAATTAACTTAATGAAAACACACACTATCGTCCTCCATCTCTGCACAAAGACTAAATAATTAATTGACTTATTTTCTCATTGAAAGCATAAAATGATATCGGATTCCTTAAAAAAGACTTGTTGATCTTTATTTTGGCATTACAAATAGATCTTATTCACTGATTATTGAAAGCTGACAACAGTAAGAACCCTCAACCCCCAATTAATAAAGACATACTGACTTATTTGTTTAATGATTCACTTTACTAACTTTTTTTTTATTGAAACCACACAACCTCAAATCTCGAAGAAATAGAGGACTTGCTAACTATTAACTGATTTATTTAGTAACTTATTGAAAGATAGACATCAAATTATGAAAAAAAGACACTGTTCTTCTAACTAACTTATCGATTCACTTACTGACTGAATAACTGACTCACTGAATGACTAATAACTCCTTACCTAATCACTTGAGGGTTTTGTATGTATTTCATAGGCATGCACATCCTTAACATTAAGTCCCTCATTTTAGATACATATAAAACATTTATTTCACCGTCTTTTTCACCTCTCTCACTTTTTATTTTATTTTTTTATTTATTTATTTATTTATTTATTTATTTATTTATTTATTTATTTATTTATTTATTTATTTTTTTTTTTGTGTGTGTGTGTGTGTGTGTGTGTGTGTGTGTGTGTGACAGGTCTCCTTCCACGAGTTCAGTTACACACATCTTCCTTTGACAGTTGTTTCTCTCTCAAACCTTCCTTCATCTGGTCCATACTTCTATTCTGTGTGTGTTCCCCTTCCTCTCCTGCCACTCACTTCTATTTCCAGCATTCCTCTCCCTGGAAGTGTCTGGTCTCCTCTCAACACTTGTCCCTTGCACGTTAGTATTTTTCTTTATGTTCTCTCTGACTCCTCCTCCTATGTTTTCAGTCTTTATCTTAATTATATCTTTTCTCATTCAACACTTGCTCCTATCTGTCTCCTATTTCGTTTATTATTAAGTTATGTACTATATTGTTTATATATCCCATTACTAATACATATATTCATCTTCTTATAGTTGGCGCTAGATGACCGTTTGTGGCTTAAAGTCCAAGCTATTAACGAAGGAATTTATGTTGTTTCTTGTGAATTATGATGTATTGTGCATGTGTGAAACCAGGTGTGATGACGCTGACATGAATAACGTTAGGAAAATAATGGTAAATAACGGGTTTGATATTGTGTATAAGAACAGAAGTGCTCTAACTAGATATAAATCAGGAGGTCTTTTAATTGGTGTGAGAAACACTCTAAGTATAAAGTGGAAAGAAATTAAAAGTAGTGAGGAAACCTTATTATCTATCTGCGTAAACAGACAAGATCTTGGATTGGAAAAGAATTTATTTATTAGCTGTATTTACATACCACCAAGCCACTCACGGTATGCTAAGAGAGAACATTTTAATGAACTTGATGAGTTTTTTCTGTCTCATTCAGATTGTTTTCACGTTGTCAGTGGGGACTTTAACGCACATACTGGTATACTGTCAGATGTTGCTGATATAACTGAGGACGATATATTGCCAGTAGTTGATGTCAACGCTGTGTTAAGTGCTGCAGGATGTTTAATGAGTAGGAGTAATAAAGACAATACCCCTGACAGAAGTTCCTACGGTAAGAGATTAGTAGAAGTATGTAAAACAATAACGCCGTTATTTTTAATGGAAGGGTTGGCAATGACTTGGGAATTGGTGAATATACTACCACATACAATACAAGTATTGATTATGTTATAGGTACTTGCAATGTTGTGAAACATGTTAAAAATTTTGAGGTATTGGATTTTGAGCCATTGTTTTCGGATGTGCATTGTGGTTTGCAGACGGTGCTAGAATTTGCATGTGTGGTAAGACAGACAACGAGAGAGAGTAATAAAGAGGAGGAAATAGTGAGAGCAAGACCAGGTAAATGGAGTCATGAGAGAAAAGAGGAATATGTGAGTCATGTGGATGTCAGTAGAGTGCATGAACTACTTCATACAGTTGACGTTTTATCTGTGGATGACATAACACACCAATTACAATTAGTACTTGTAGAACCTGCTATGAAGGTATTTCCCCACAAAAGTAAAAGTAAATACATTAAAAAAGAGCAATAACACCAATATGAACGGTTATGATAAACAGTGTTATAATGCCAGAAAGCAATACCACAAAGCTAAGAACAAGCACAATAAACAAAAAAATCCTGTCACGTATAGTATTATGAGAGAGAAAAGTAAAAACTACAAAAAAAGAAATAACAAGGGTGAAAAATAAAGAAAATTCCATTGTTGTGAAAAAACTGAGAGAAAACAAAAGCAAAGATCCAAAATCATACTGGCAAATATTAAAAGGTGAACAAGGAGGAAACAAGGAGAGTGAACTTAATCTTGAGATATTTTACGACCACTTTAAAGCATTATTAACTATTGATAACGAGGAAATGACACCATTGACTATGAAATTAACCAAGAGAGGAATGTGCCCATATTGAACAACCCTATTACGTCTGAAGAGATAAAAACATGCATCAATAAGTTGGAAAATAACAAATCACCAGGTTCTGACAATATCATCAATGAATATATTAAAAGTACTCAAGACCTATTATCCCTCTTTATGTTAAGATGTTTAATAAAATATTGGATGAAGGAGTCTTCCCAATGGAGTGGACCATTGGAGTAATAATACCATTATACAAAAACAAGGGAGACGTCAGAGACGCAAATAACTACCGGGAATTACCTTGTTAAGCTGTATGGGAAAGTTATTTACATCCATCTTGAACAATCGTTTGAATCAGTATTCTGAAGCGAACCACATCATCAATGAAACACAGGCAGGATTTAGACAAGGATATTCAACCCTGGATCATATGTATTTGCTCAAATGTATTATTGATTTGTTTAAATGGAAAAAGAAAAATTATTTTGCTTGTTCGTAGATTATAAGAAGGCGTTTGATATGGTGTGGAGGGAAGCATTATGGTTTAAGCTGGTTAGAGATAATGTTAATGGTAAATTGTTACATGTTGTTAAGAGTATGTATAAAAATGTTAGATCTTGTGTGATGGTGAATCAAAATTGTCGGACACATTTTCGTGTAATATGGGGGTAAGGCAGGAGAAAATTTGTCACCATTGTTATTTGCTTTTTATATTAATGACTTGCAGGACAAACTTCTTGAACTTAATTGTAAATATTTAGATTTTGATAACGAATTTCTTAATATCTATTTGAAATTATTTGTGCTAATGTACGCAGATGATACAGTATTGCTATGTGATAGTGAAGTGAATATGAAACAGGCGCTAACATCTTTGCATAATTATTGTCTAGATTGGAAGTTAAAGGTTAACTGTGACAAAACCAAAATTGTTGTATTTAGTAGAGGACAGGTACAAACAAGTAATTATAATTTTCAATTAGGGGTGAGACTATTCAGGTTGTTAACGAGTACAAATATTTGGGTGTCTTGTTTAACCACAATGGTAGATTCAGGAAAGGGGAGTTGGCTCTTAAGGAACAGGCAACCAGGGCTCTGTATTCCATCATTGGTACTTCACGTAAATATGACTTGCCAGTTGATATTCAAATAGAACTGTTTAAAACGATGGTTGTACCTGTACTTACATATGGCTGTGAAATATGGGGTGATTGTACTATAAGGAAATAGAATTACTACATATGAAGTTTTTGAAGCACGTTTTGTATGTACATAGATACACCAGCACAGACATGGTATACGGTGAACTAGGGTTTACCCTCTTGATATAACTATTAAGTGTAAGATGATAAGTTATTGGTCTAGGTTAGTGACGGAAAGAACACTAAATTAAGTTATATAATGTATAATTGCTTATTACAGTTATATACGAGCGGTCTGTATTTGTCACCATGGATAGAATACATCAAAAATATTTGTATAGAGTGTGGAATGTCATGGGTGTGGATGGCGCAGACAGTTAGTAACCCTAAATGGTTCAGAAAAGCGATTGAACAAAAATTAAAAGACTTATGGATAAACAAGTGGTACGAAAACATATCAAATAAAGGTATTTGTAATACTTACAAATTATATAAAGAAATTTATGGAATTGAAGAATACCTGCTTAAACTTAATAAAAATAATCGTATAAGTTTGTCAAAGCTTCGCACGGAAATAATAAATTACCAATCATTGTTGGTAGATATAATCAAACAGACAGAGAGGTGCGTTATTGTACTAAATGTAATAATGAATTGATAGGGGATGAATACCATGCTTTGTTGATTTGTCAAAATCAAGAAATTCTTCAATTGAGAAATAGATACATACCCGAATATTATAGATTGCAACCAAATAATTTTAAATTTGTCAAGCTGATGCAAAGTGGTAATGTAAACTTGTTAATAAATCTGGCACAGTTTATTAATGCATTGTTGCGAATGTTTAGGTGACACATAAGATTATGTACATATTGAGGGGCTGTGCTCCATACTTTGTAAAAAAGTCTGAGCAATAAATATATTTCTTTCTTTCTTCTTCTTTCTGATGTTGCGGCGCCTAATCAAAACATACATCCATCCATCTTCTTATAGTTTACCAGGAATGTTTTAGGTATTCTTATTACTGCTGCAGAGAAAACATAATTTATTTAAAGCAGCAGTCACCGCCGCTGCCACCGCCTACTACTACTACTACTACTACTACTACTACTACTACTACTACTACTACTACTACTACTACTACTACTACTACTACTACTATTACTACTACTACTATTACTACCTCTACCACCACTACTACTGCTACTACTACTACTTATACTACCACAACTAGTACTACTACTACTACTACTACTACTATCACCACTGTGCTATTACTTCTACTACTACCACCACCACTTCTACTACTATTATTACTACTGCTACTACTACTACTACTACTACTACTACTACTACTACTACTACTACTACTACTACTACTACTACGTACCACTACTACTACTACTACTACTACTACTACTACTACTACTACTACTACTACTACTACTACTACTACTACTACTATTTTTTAACACTACGGCCATAGAGAATGAAATAATCCCTTTGAAGAATAACTTTCTGCACTGACTACCACAATAAACTGCTAACTACAACAACAACTACTATTACTTCTACTGCTAATACCCTGTAACAGAATAAAGAAAAGTGTATTCCCAATGTAGATGTAAGTTTAAGTATCAGTGTAAATTGGTAATAATGGGATGAATGATGATACTATAATGATGGAAAAAAGAAAGAAAGGATGAAGAAGATGGTAAAAAAGATAAAAAGGAAAAGAATACAGGGTGATATCTTTACCCTCAGCAGGTTGACAACACACACCTACTAGGCCAAGCAGCGCCGCGCCGGGAGTGAGCGGCGTCCAGGCTTTCGTTTCATTAAAAACTTCATTTTCTCTTGTTGACACGGCCTGACTAATGCAGTTTTATTAATCTTTGTGTTTCCTCTGCCGGCGTTCTGACTTCTCTTTATGGCTCGTTCCAGGCGCGGCAAAGCTGTTACCATAGCAGAGTGACCCTGGTGCTTGTTACGGCGTGGGGTTGAGCTACTTAACGACACTGCCCACCTGATCTCGCAGGCGCTTCTTTGTTGTGGCGTTTCTTTCGTGTCAATCCAGCGACGTAATTGTAAACCTGGATACTCCAAAAGGAAAAAATAAGAAAGAAAAACAGTTTCCTTTGTAGAATCTGAAGTAGAGCAAGATTACAGAATTCATTCTACCTCATGATATGACAAGTGCTTCTTTTTGTTGCTGTGCTGCTTTCTTGTCCATCCAGCGGCGTAAGTGTGACGCGTGACACTCTGGCAAGAAGGGAAAATAAACAGAGTAGTTTCTTTATTTCCTTTTTTTTTATTTAGAATTTAAGCCAAAATAAGACTGGATGACTAATGCTACCTGATCACGCAACTCCTTTTTCTGTTGCTGGTTTTCTTCCGTATCAATTGAGCGGCGTCACTGTAAGCCTGGCACCAAGGAAGGAAGGCAAAAGTAAGTCTTAAACAGCTCCCTTGGCGAGGTCTGAACTAAAATGAGACTGAACTAATTAACGGTCGCAAATATTCATGTGACTATAGATATACGTTATGTATGGCCTCGTTGCACAAGGCTTTCTTCTTCCTCTCACCCATATTCTTTCCAACTCTCTCATGCAAGAATTAAGTAGTATACTCTCAGTAATTCATACCTCTATATGGTATACTCTGGAACTCTCTGCCTACTTCTGTACTTCCAATTTGCTATGATTTGATTTAATTTAAGAGGGAGGTTTTAATACACTTATCCCTTTCTTTTCGCTAACTCGTCCGGACCTGCAAAGGACTAACTAAGTCGGCTTTGTTTTAAATTTTTGTTGCTCTTGATCAACTTTGCCTTCTTACATAAAAAGATATAGCCAAAGAACAGTGTCATATATAGAAATCTACAGAAAGAAATGCAAACACATTTAAATGGAAAACTATTGCCAAATGTTCTATGTATTTTGTTCCTGAAATTAAACATAAATCATAAAGCAACTGTCTCACTTTTGTTTCAGAAGTGTCGTAAATTTTAATGTAGTTATATCGTCAGGTAAAAAATGGAAATGTATCTATCCATAGTGAGTGATGGAACGTTTCTCTAATTTTGTATCTGGAAATGCTGGCCTCATATTGTGACTAATTCTGTTTGTATGACATGAATCTAGTGGTGCATACAACCCAGTCATAGCATGCAAGTCTATTTTGGCCATTCATTAACTGATTCTTTTCGAGTTTACAACGTAAGAAAATAAGGGAGATTGCAAGAAGCCATCAGGCCGGCACATAGAGTATAAGGAATAAGAAGAATGAGAAAGAGAGGAAGAAGTAAAAAAACGAAGACGAGACGAAGATGGAGGGAGACCAAAACAAAGAAAACGAAGAAGAAAAGGAGGAGAAAAGAAGAAAAGAAGAGGACAAAAGGATAAAAAAGAAGAAGAGGTAGATGAATACGAATACAATACGAAGAATTGTTAGGCAAAAACGGAGACAAGACGAAGATAAAGAGATACTAAGACGAAGAAAACGAAGAACAACAAAAAAAAAAAAACTTAAAAAGAAAAAAAGCACATGCTGAAGAGGGTGAAACAAAGGAGGAGAGGTAGAAGAATAGGAAGACGAAGACGAGAAAGAAAACGAAGAACGGCAATAACAAAACAAATCACAAAAATGACAAGAAAAGTAAATAGTCACCTTCCACTGCAGTATGAGACCCAGGTCGTCACGGGACAGGAATCAGAATGGTTACCTTCACCTCATGACAAGAGCAATTCTCCTCCTGCGACCTTTCCGGCTCCAAATTAACGGCGGACAAGCACGTTCGGAGCTTAACGCTGACTAAAAGAAGGTCAAAGCAACGGAAACGCCTCACCTGAATGGCAGCCTTTATACACTCGGGGAATATTGCTTTTTATGTCACTTTTTATTTTCTTTTGGCGCCAGATTAACGATGCGCAGAGAATAAAAAAAAGAAAAGGAAGTGAAAAGCAGAATATTCCATTAATTTTTTTCGTGTATAAGGGAAAGGTTATCTTTGCTGTTTTGTTTATTTGTTTATATTCATTTAATTTGCATCAGGTTTACGACAGGAAACATGAATTATGACGAAATAGAAAGAATGCAAGGGAAAAAATGTACAGCTTTAATTTCCAGTTTTCATGCACTGAGAAATGTTGTCTTTTTACGATCTTTTGACTCATCTATCCATTATTGCGGCAGACATACGGCAGGAAACATTTTTATTATGATTGAATAAAAGGAAAAGATTAAAAAGATATCCAGCTTTAATTTCAGTCTTCATGCTCCAAAGAAATGCTGTTTTTTCTAACGATTTATTTGTACATCTATCTAAACGTATATCAGTCCATTCCTACATCAGGCACATTGCAGGAAACATTGCAGGAAACATTGCAGGTAACATTGCAGGAAACATTGCAGGTAACATTGCAGGAATAATTTGAACTAAGAGAGAAGAATAAACATAGAAAAAAGCAAACATGTGACTTCAATTCCCAGTCTTCATGCGCGAAGGAAGCAAGTTTTGTGATTTATTAATCTATCTATTCATTCATTCATTCATTCATCCATTATCATCATCCACGCAGAAGGAACATGTGAAGTATAATAGAAAAATAAAGGAAGAAAAAATTAAGTAACTTCAATAGCCAGTCTCCGTGCACTAAGGAAAATACATATTGTTTTTTTAAATCATTAAAACACTTTTCGTACAGCAACACTCAGAGACAGGCGGGGTGGGGCGGAGCGGGGCGGGGCAGGGCAGGGTAGAGAGGAGCGGGTGGCGTCAGCTGCAGGGTTATTGCTGGTGTTTTATGGCCTTCCACTGCATCCTGGACCAAAAATAACTAAGCGACGAAAAAGACGCTTCACTTTTCACTACATTTTCCTCATGTTTTGAAAAGGTTCTTTCTCTCATCACCACTATTTACGGATGCCACAGTGGTGAGTATCCGTTTCTTTTCCTAAATTACCATTTGATGGGAAAGAAAAGACGACTCAGTTGTCACTACATTACCTGGTGTTTTGAAAAGGTTTTGTTCTTTCACCATGACTGCGGATATTTTCAGAGGCAACAGAAATCGTTATCATATTTCTTACCTATGATTTTTGGCTCCATTGGTTATGTACAAGTTGTAGACGACGAAAGAAGAGACTTGCGGTTTTCGTTAAATATCTCCCATGTTTTGGAAAAGCTCCTTTTCTCATTACCACTATATCCAGAAGGTATAGATATGGTTATTAGTTCTTATATGATTTATCAAATTAATGATATAGAATTCTTGGTAAACTAATACTAGACAAAGATGCTGCTAGGTTTTTACATAATCTGATGTTTTGAAATGCTTCCTTCTTTAATGATTTTCAAAACTCACAGAGATGACTGTTAGTTTCCTTATGATTTTTCACCATAGATGAAAAATTATTATTAAACTCACGAACCAGTGAAAAAGAGGCTAAGGTTTTCTGTAAAATCAAGTCCGTGTTTTGAAAAACGATTCTGTCTCTCACCAGGACTACATTTTGAGGCTACCGAGGTGACTGATCAGTTTCTCATATTGTTGTAATTATTATCTTTCCCCATTGATGATGTAGAATCTGTTAAACTATCACTAGCATCCTGAATACACATTTTGAAGCCATAACAACTTTAAATACAGCTAGCTGAAAAAGAGTCGTTGTTGAAGTATCACTTAGAATCATACAAACACTTCTGACAACCATAATAACTTCCACTGGAGCAAGTTAATCGTAGCGGAGATAAGAATTTGTAACTGAAACTGCCCTGTGCTTTACCAAGTCTGTCAGTAATTGCACCAGCTGAGGACACAGAACACCAGCACTGCACGGACTGATTCTCTCACTCGCTGATTGATCCACGTATTCCTATCTTGTTTTGAAACATTGGACAGGCAAACTTTATATTTCTACCCTTACTCAATCATCAAGTGCAAGGTGGATTACTCAAATCAATCTTTCAAACGACAACTACAATGTTTCTGAAAACAACAGCGTAGAAATACCACATCTCTGAAGCCAAGACAGCAAGCAATATCATGCGTCCTTAGGTAAAGAAATGTGAAAACCTTGGTGACACAGAATACGGTGGAAGGGAAGGCAGGAGAGATGACGGAGGAAACACAGAAGGACGCTGCGGGAGTAACATGCAAAAGGAACGAGAAGAGAAGCTGTGCAGAGTTGTATAGACCGGTATAGAACACGATGCGTAACTTCCACAAGAACCTGTTCAACATAACCGAGATGAGAATATAATTGCAAATGTGACTTTCCTCTGCTTTAAGTCTGTTCAAATTTGTAGGGCACCGAGAGAGCAAGACAAGCAGAGAGGGAAAGAAATGAAGAGGAAGAGAGGAGACGCGGAATATAGAGTTAGTTGCTACTGGAGGAACAAGCAGAGGAAGGAAGCTAGGTGGTAGGAGTGACAAGCAACAAGGAAGGGAGGAGAGGTGACGCAGGAGTAACATGGAGAAAGACAAGAAAGAACCGCGGGAGAAGAGACACACATAACTAACCAGGATAACTTGCATTGCAGCCTTTTAAACATAGACAAAATAAGTACTTATATGCAGAATAGAGAAAGGGAGACTATGACAGGAGTAACACACATAGAAAAATTAGTAAAGAAAAGAGACGGCGATGACAGAGGCCTTCTAGTTGAGCCAGATACACGCAGAGGGGGAAAGGAAGGAGATGCGGCACAGGGTACAGAAGAGGAGGCGTTCGGTGTTGCACATTCAGAAGAAGAAGGAAGAAAGGAGAGCGACAAGCGGCGCGGTGTCAGAGGATTGTGGTTGTGCCGGACAGTTCGAGCGTCATCCACTTGAGCTGATTGCCTCGTGGCGCCATTGCCGGCATAAAATGGTTACGAGCGCGGTTTATGTATTGCTTAATGTTTAATTTTGTTGAGCTGTGCGATCTTCACTTCTGGATGGGGACGCGGCAGTGGCAGCGGTGGTGGTGGTGGAGGGGAATGTGTTTTGAATAGTTTCATTTCACTTTTATTGTTATTCCCCGTGTTATTACGTCGCCATCAGCGCAGGACACAATAAGGCTGTTTGGAATGGAATCATGTTGTTAGCAATCGTGTACATTATCGGGAGTGGAAGAACTAATGTTATGACACGCGATGCAAACTGCTTGGCGTTAGCAGGATTGCCCGCTTGTGTTCTTAAATGCTTTGCTTTCTTTTACATCCTTACTGATTTCAGAGGCAACAAAATGATTGATCGAGTTCTCATGTGTGTGTGTGTGTGTGTGTGTGTGTGTGTGTGTGTGTGTGTGTGTGTGTGTGTGTAATTCACCACGGTCGTCTGCTGGTCACTCAGCCAGTCTTCCCCATTACGGAGCGAGCTCAGAGCTCATAGACCGATAGACCACAACACACTCCACACACCGGGAAAGCGAGGCCACAACCCCTCGAGTTACATCCCGTACCTATTCACTGCTAGGTGAACAGGGGCCACACATTAAGAGGCTTGCCCAGTTGCCTCGCCGCGCCGGGACTCGAACCCGGCCTCTCGATTGTGAGTCGAGCGTGCTAACCACTACACTACGCGGTGTGTGTGTGTGTGTGTGTGTGTGTGTGTGTGTGTGTGTGTGTGTGTTTTATTAATTAACTATAATGTATCTTAACATGTCACTAGAACATTGAAAATACGCCTCAAAATGTTTTGGTCTCTCATCTTGATTGATTTCAAAGACCACAAAGATGATTAATCAGATTATAATGGTTCTCATATATGATATTCACAATAATTCTAGTGTATCTTAATTTGTTATTAAAACATTGAATAAACTATTAAAATTAATTCTGACTGTTTTTAGAGGTCACAAGGATGATTAATCTGATTCTCATTTGGTTTTCATGTTTGTATAGGTAGTTTTATATGTTTTCACGATTATATTAATAAATTTAAATGTTTCAATGAGATTAATGGAAGCATAGTGGAGATTTTGCCCATCGATAAGAGAACAAAAAGAATAATCATAGTATCTGAGTAATCTTAGTAACCATCCGTGTAGAATCTGAAAATTGTCGCGATGAGAGCAAGGCTTTTAAGAGTATGGACCTTAATGCAGCATAATTAAAAGACACGATGGTATGAAAGCTTCTCCGGTAATTATTTTGTTAAGAGTTAGATCACTGGAAGGAGACACGTGAGAACGATTAGGCTAAAAATTAAAATAACGAAGCATGAATGGACGATATCATGACACGAGGGAGAGATTAATATGTTAAGATAATGAGGAAGAAATAGATGATACAATGACACAGAATGATGCTAAGAAATTATGATAATGAAGATAAAAACAGATACATGCAACCAGTGAAAAATTATACGACACGCGGGAGAAATCAAGATGTCATGAAATTAATTAGTGAAATGAAAATAGATGATGCAATGACACTTGGATAAAATAAAGCTAAGAAATAGAATTATTGGAAGGCAAAATAGATATACGAGTATGTGACCAGTGAAAATAATGGAAATAGTAACAGATAGGAAACTTAGGAAGATCACAAGGCTACGAAATAAGATAATAGCCACGGAAATAGATAATGCAATGTTAAGAAATCATGATAACAACTTAAAACACTGAAGGTGAAAATAGAGATACATAAAACCAGTGAAAACAATGGAAATAAAAACAGATTACATGACTCGTGAGAGAAATCATGTGGTTAGGAATTGAAATAACGAAAGGAAAGGAGATAATGATAACAAATGAGAGAAATTTTGTGGTTAGGAGTTCAAATAAATATAAGAATAAAGGAAGGGAAATGTGATGATGCAGGTAAAATTACGTGCTTACTAGTTAAAATTGTGGAATAAAGAAATGATTGTTAAGAGGTAAAGTATTGCAAATATTTTATAAATTATTAATTATTAGGAATTGAAATAGTGGAGAAATATGGTTACTGAGAGTTGAATTAGTGGAAAAGCTAGTTAATTAATAAGAGTTAAAATAATGGAGGAATGAGATTATTGAGAGTTGATTGAAATAACGCTGAGATTAAAATATTAGAAGATGAAATAGAATGGAATATCATCTTCCCTATCAAAACCCAACTAAGAATAAGAACACTATAAAGCGACAAAAACTGAACAAGAAATATAATGATTTTTACGTGTGCATGAAAGTTTAATAGAGAAATGTAAACAGAGCTACATTCGAAGTGAAATGTAAAGAAGACTGTGTGGAGACCAAAGGTGAACGAGAAAATATGAAGAAAACTTGTATCAAATAAAAATTGAATGGAAAATAAAAAAAAGAAGTCTCTGAGGTTATTCGTAGAGCAGCCCGCGAATGTTGCTACTACTACTATTACTACTACTACTACTACTACTACTAACAACAACAACTACTACTACTACTACCACTGCACACCACACCACCACCACTACTACCACCACTACCACACCACCACACCACACACACCACACCACCACCACCACCACCACCACCACCACCACCACCACCACCACACCACCACCACCACCACCACCACCACCACCACCACCACCACCACCACCACCACCACCACCACCACCACCACCACCACCACCACCACCACCACCACCACCACCACCACCACCACCACCACCACCACCACCACCACACCACCACCACCACCACCACCACCACCACCACCACCACCACCACCACCACACCACCACCACCACCACCACCACCACCACCACCACCACCACCACCACCACCACCACCACCACCACCACCTGCACCTCACCACCACCACCACCACCACCACCACCACCACCACCACTGCCACCAACCACCACCACCACCACCACCACCACTGCACCACCACCACCACCACCACCACCACCACCACCACCACTGCCACTGCACCACTGCTGCTGCTGCTGCTGCTGCTGCTGCTGCTGCTGCTGCTGCTGCTGCTGCTGCTGCTGCTGCTGCTGCTGCTGCTAAAATCACAAGAAGAAATGGAAGATGTCATCAGACCCACACGTGGCAATCCTTCCATATAAAACACATAGGTTATATCCACCCATCATCCCCATCCACAATTTGTGTATTGTAATGGACTGAGATGATAGGTAATCCACCACTACTACTACTACCACTACTACTACTACCACCACCACCACCACCACCACCACCACCACCACCACCACCACCACCACCACTACCACCACCACCACCGTTACCACAACAACAACCACCACTGCTGCCACCACCACCACCACCACCACCACCACCACCACCACCACCACCACTGCTGCTGCTGCTGCTGCCACCACCACCACCACCACCACTCACCATCACCACCACCACTGTCACCACCACCACCGCCACCACCACCACCACCACCACCACCTGCACTGCACCACCACCACCACCACCACCACCACCACCACCACCACCACCTGCACACCACCACCACCACTGCACCACCACCACACACCACCACCACCACCACCACCACCACCACCACTGCACCACTCACCACCACTACACCACCACCACCACCACCACTGCCACCACCACCACCACCACTGCTACTGCTACTACTGCTACTACTACTTCTACTAGTGCTGCTGTTGCTGCTATTTCTATTACTACTATAACTTCTACTTCTTATTACTATTACTACCACAACTACTAAGCCTGTTAGAGCATCTACGCCATCACTTTCAATGAGCGAGAAAAAAAAAACTGAGATACGAAAAGTGTGAATAACTTGATGATTTTTGTAATTCCTTGTGTAATCTTCCACCCACGACATGTCTGGAGAACAAATCATAGTACTCTAGCATAAAATTCGATGTATTTCTTCTTTCTTTCTCTTTCTATCTTTTCTTCCTTTTTTCTATCGTTCATCAATTCCTTTATTTGTTAATTAATCATTCCTATTTTCATTTTTAACTTCCTCTATGTACGAGTATCTCTTCATTCCTCCTTTCCTTTTCTCTCTCTCTTTCTTTTCTTTCTTTCTTTGTTCGTTTAGATGTTTCTCTTCTTTATTTTTCCTTCTATCTTTCCTTCTTTCATTTCCCCTTATTTTCCCGTCGTCTCTTCCTTCTTCCTTTAATCTCTTCCCTCACACCAGCCCTCCCTCGACCACCATCATCTCTTCCTCCCCTCTCTTCTCTCCCTCTCTTCCTTCCACACACACACACACACACACACACACACACACACACACACACACACACACACACACACACACACACCGCGTAGTGTAGTGGTTAGCACGCTCGATTCACACTCTAGAGGGTCCAGGTTCGAATCCCGGAGGCGGCGAGGCAAATGGGCAAGCCTCTTAATGTGTGGCCCCTGTTCACCTAGCAGTAAATAGGTACGGGATGTAACTCGAGGGGTTGTGGCCTCGCTTTCCCGGTGTGTGGAGTGTGGTGTGGTCTCAGTCCTAACCGAAGATCGGTCTATGAGCTCTGAGCTCGCTCCGTAATGGGGAAGACTGGCTGGGTGACCAGCAGACGACGGAGGAGGAGGAGGAGGTGAATTACACACAGACACACACACACACACACACACACACACACACACTACATTACCCACAAGTCCAATGTACTCGTCTACTGGTGTTCGGAGGGAAAAACACGAATTTTTCTGCAAAACCGATATTGCAGGACACATTGCTGTCCAGATAACAAGTTTACCTTCAGAGAGAGAGAGAGAGAGAGAGAGAGAGAGAGAGAGAGAGAGAGAGAGAGAGAGAGAGATTAACAGATAAATCGATAAATAGAAAGAGAGAACGAGGCAGACAAATAGATAGATAGATAAGTAGATAGACAGACTGAAAAATAGATACAAAGATAGATACATAAATAAATAGATAAATAGAGGGATAGATAGATAGACAGCCAGAAAAAACATGCAAACAGAGAGATAGAGAGGCAAGACAAACAACGAAAAAATATCGAAATGAAATACAAAATAAAACAAATCCAAAAGAAGAATAAGCAACAGCAGATCTTTTGGCCCATACGAGACTTTTTTGCACTCTCACCAAAATATCAGAGAGAGAGAGAGAGAGAGAGAGAGAGAGAGAGAGAGAGAGAGAGAGAGAGAGAGAGAGAGAGAGAGAGAGAGCAGATTTAATACGAATATTTGAGATTTTCCTGGTAATATTGAGTCATTTCCCAACACTGAACTATTTCATCGAATGTGCAAAAAAACTTTCCGGCGCAAAATGGCAGGAGCGAGCGAAGCCATACGATTTATTGGCGATTTTTTGCAAAGAGGATGCAGTTAATCTTCATTTTTCCCAGTTAGAATCGTTTAATCCACATTTTTCCAGTCCATACAGGTAATTACACTTTATACAGGTTAGCACACACCTGTTTGTTTGATAGACGACTCTTTTACGAGGGGTTGCAAGGGTGATCACTGTGCTGTTTGTGATATATAATTTTTCTAGATATTTTTTCCATCGACGCTGTTTGTATTTTTGTGAATATTGCCACTTATTTTTTTTTCTCCCTTTCTTTGACTTTTTCTTTTTTTTTCTTTTTTTTTCTTTTAGCTGAACGAAGAATAAAACTGCTTTTCTTGGTAATTTTGTTGTCGGTGATGTAGAATAAGGTTCTTTTTAAGGTGAGTTTAGGTTAGGTTGGATCCCGGTAGAATAAGTTAAGTTAGTTGGTGTGAATTTGTCTTATGTTAGTGTAAGTCAATATTCTTTTGCTTTTGTGAGAGTAATGCCAGTGATTTCCTTTTCTGTTTGTAGCCTTCTTGCAATTTTTGTTAAGGGAACATTATGTGAAGAGCAGAGAGGATCTTTCCTGTTGCAATTAATGGGGCTAATGTATGGCTTTATCAGACTGGCTTAGGCTTGGCTTTGATAAGTTTGATTAAGTTAGGTGAGTCATAGGTTACAATTGATTAGGTTAGTTTAAAAAGATCAGTTCACATTAGATTTGGTTAGAATACTTCAGCTTAGGTTATGTTGCGTTGGGTTAGATTTAGATGCAGTTTATATTTAGTTTGTTTACGTTAGAACATAAGAAATTGTATGTTGGTGCAAGAAGCCAATAGGCCTACACGTGGCAGTCCTTCCTATAATAAGTGTATACCTGTGTCCATCTGTCTTCCTCATCCAGGAAAATATAATACAACTATACCTAACCCAACGTAATCTAGAATAACTTAACCAAACAAAACCTAATAAAAAGATATCCAAATTTAACCAAACGTAATTTAACGAAATCTGAACAAGACTAATTTAACAAAGCTCTCCTAACAAATAACTAGAACTGTTAATCTTCACATAATTCAATGTATCAAGCGAACTCTTTTTAAAATCATTGCATGCTTTGTTTATTTTCACTTTACAGATTTAATGCATTACTATTCCATTTTCTCCTTTACGTTATCATTCAGAATCATTTGTTCTTTTCTCTTTTTTACCTTTTAACTTTCACTTTCTTTTTCTTTTACATTTCAGCCTCGTGTGTAACACTTATCGCCCTTTGTCCTTCCAGCCTGGTAAGTACTGTTTCACCATTCAATGCTGTATGTGCTTTGCTACCTTCCATCCACCTGTGCATCACTTCCCCTCTTCTCTCCCAGCTTCCCGTAACGAGTCTGATACAAACTCATCAAAATTTTCCCTCGTTTGGAAGCGTAGCACCAATCACTTCATGTTCATTTTTCCTTTTGTATTTTTTCTTCGTTTCCTTTTTGTAAATTTGTATTTTCTCTTCATTTTATCATTTCTGTTATTTTTCTATATATTTCTTTTCCTCTCAGCATCCTGTTCATTATTGCAAAGACTCAAACACATTTCCATTACAATCTCCGTTGCTTAAAAAATTGCACAACCATCCATTTCGTATTTTTGGTTAATTCCTCTCTTGTTCTTTCAAATTCTCTTTTACCTTCGTCAGTTTATTGCTTCAACATTTCCTGTTTCTTCCAGCGAGGCAGACTGCTTAATTAACACTGCTTTTCCTGTCAGAGACCACCACCTCCACCACAACCGCCGCCAACACCGTCCCTACTGTTACTACCATTACTACCACCATTGCCCTCTCTACTACAACAACAACTACTACTAATACTGCTACTGCTGCTACTGCTACCACCACCACTACTACTACTACTACTACTACTACTACTACTACTACTACTACTACTACTACTACTACTACTACTACTACTACTATTATTACTACTACTACTACTATTACTACTACTACTGCAACAGAAACTACAATAAAAATATCCACAATAACTACTACTAAAGCTGGTATTGCTCCTACTTCTACTACTACTACTACTACTACTACTACTACTACTACTACTACTACTACTACTACTACTGCAACAGAAACTACAATAAAAAGTCCACTTCTCTACCACCACCACCACCACCACCACTGCAGCCTTCCTAAACTCCGCCAATTCCCAGGACGGTCGCAGCAAACCTTGTGCCTCAGCAGTCTGACTTTCGTCCCGCCTACCTCCCTCCTCTCCTCTCCTTAATTAACCTTTTAGGAGGCTGCGCTTTCACGTGGGAGGGAGAGAGAGAGAGAGAGAGAGAGAGAGAGAGAGAGAGAGAGAGGAGGAAAGAAGAGGGAGAAAGAGGCAAGGTAGTGGGAAAGTGGGAAAGAAGGCAGGGGGAAGGGACAGGAAGGGAGGGAAAGGGAGGGAAAGGGAAAAAGTAAGAGAATAAGAGGAGGGAGAAGGAAAGCAAAAAAGGGAAGGAAAAAAATATACGAGAGAAAGAGAGAGAGAGAGAGAGAGAGAGAGAGAGAGAGAGAGAGAGAGAGAGAGAGAGAGAGAGTATGGTAATGTTATTTGCCCTTTTCGATAGTTTAAACAAAC
>NC_059264.1:8405677-8445677 GCF_017591435.1 Portunus trituberculatus | reverse complement strand
AAATTAAGTCACTTTCACATTCAGACAGCTGAAGAACTTTACAACAGTACAAGCTAACGCGATACGCACACACACACACACACACACACACACACACACACACACACACACACACACACACACACACACACACACACACACACACACACACACACACACACACACACACACACACACACACACACACACATGCGCGGTGGGCCAGACACACGACTCATATGTTAGGTGAGGGCGTGACAATTAAACGGTAGACAGCTGGTGCAAAAATTCTACACCCTTTTCTCTCTCTGAATTTTCACACTGGACATTGAGTGTGCGTGTGGTAAGAGTTATGGGTGTTGTTGCTGTTGTTTTTGTGTGTTGGGAGGAGGAGGGAGAGGGTTGGAGAATGGAGGAACTGGATAGAATGTTTTCTTGGCTGTTTCTATTTCTTTTCTGTATTTTCCTTACGAGTGTTTTGAAAATTTTCTTTAAAGTCGACGTTTTCCTTACTCCTTTCCTAAAAATGGTAAAAACAAGAAACATTACTTCAACTTTCGATTTGCACTCACACCTAAACTTTTTACTGTATTCTTTTTCACTTACTTCTCAGACTGATTGATTCACCTTCACTTTTCTTCTTGTTACTCTTTTCCCTATGATCCAAGAGTTAACAAAGAAAATCACATAATATTACATGAAACATCAATTTCAGAATATACACTCATATTTCTAGCGGCAACACATAAAACTTTTATTATATTTTACCTCCCTCATTCTCAACAAATTTTTTTTCGTTTCCTTGACATCACACCAACTGAAGAACAGACAACAAATATTAAAAGCACAATACCACTTTTTTCTACGTAAGAGGAGGCAGGATGAAGAACAACAAGATACAATAAATAAAACCCGAACTAAGCTGCCATACGAACAAAGCTAAAACCAAAATCATTCACCACAACTAAAGAAAATGTCTCTCTTTCTGCTTCCTTCCTTCACTGATCTCCCTTCACCTTTGCCACGGCTCTCTTCGTTATGGACCAAGGCGGATACATCAACACAATAACACAGGCCGCTTCTTGTCTTTCACTCCACGAGAAGACTGATCCTTGCCTGCCTTACAATCTTCGCCACCAATATACTGATCATTCCTTCGCCTCCTTCCAGTCTTTGCATTTTATTTTATCTTTCTCTTCAGTTCCTGTGTTCAATAATCTCTTTCTCGTTCTCTTCTTGCTTCGTCTTCTTTTTTGCTCTCTCCTTTTTTTTCTTTTTTGGTGATGGATATTATTCCTACTCCTACTGCTTCTCTTTTTCTTCTTCTTTTCCTTGTCCTTCTCCTCCTCTTCCTCCTCTTTCTTCTCTTAAAACTTTATCTCATCTATTTCCTTTTCTCTCTCTCTCTCTCTCTCTCTCTCTCTCTCTCTCTCTCTCTCTCTCTCTCTCTCTCTCTCTCTCTCTCTCTCTCTCTCTCTCTCTCTCTCTCTCTCTCTTCTTCACTTTTCTAACTTCAAGGCAGTTGTATTTTGCTCCTTCTTTTTCTTCCTTCTCATCGTCCTTCTCCTACTTCATGCCCTCCTCTTCTTCTCGTCTCCTGTTTATATATATATTTAGTCATGACGTCAAGGTAATGTTTCCTCGTCCTCTTCCTCCTCCTCCTCCTCCTCCTCCTCCTCCTCCTCCTCCTTCTTCTCTTCTTTCTCCTCTGTGCCCTTTTCGCCTCTTCTCTTCTCTAATTTTCTTTCCATTTTTCTTCACGACGTCTAGGTAATAAATCCTACTCCTGCTGTTCCTCCTCCTCTTCCTCCTCCTTCTCCTTCTCTTCCTCTACTGCCTGTTCCTCTTCTTTGCTCTTCTCTTTCCATCTTTCTTCATGACTCCAAGGTAACGACTTTGAATCCTCCTCCTCCTCCTCCTCCTCCTCCTCCTTCTCCTCCTCTTCTTCCTCCTCCTCCTCCTCCTTCTCCTACTCCTCCTCCTCCTACTCCTCCTCCTCCTTCTCCTCCTCCTCTTCCTCCTCCATCTTCTCTCGTGACGTCAGAGGGATGAGTCACTCCCCACGCTCGCCCCACCCTGTCATCACAGCATCACACCCCTGCAGGATCGTTGCCTCCTGCTCGTCCTAACTGGCTGGGGTTACGCGTCTGCGTCTTATGTTTGGATCGTATTCTGAAACACTTCTACACTTCTGCACCGCACCTCCACTACATTCTGAAGGCTTTATTTGAAGATACATGTTTCATAAAGGGAGTCTTTATTTTTCTATTGACAGATTAACAAGATTTTTCGATTGTTTTAGAGGAGAAACACCTTTAAGAGGAAGGGTGATCATATGTATATATGTGGCCTTTGAAAATAGTCGGTGTGAAAGAGGACAGCGTTTTTCAGTTTCACTCAGCAGAAAGAATGGGTAAGTCTTGACCTTCACTTTGTCTAAATACAAGAGGCTCATCTTTCATAAGGCTAATATTGCTAGTCACTATTATTATAAATGAAAATATGAATCTTTGCTTAATTTCCTTGTTAGCCAATGGATGCTCTAAATGTAGCGTTGCCGAAGTGCAGACGGTAATATAACCCCACTGAGGTTGCGTTGTGTGGTTTGAATGTCTATCTAGCTCACTTAAAATAGAGTTTGTCAGGGTCCGTGGGAGGATGTTTTTCGCTGCTATATGTGAAGCTCAAGCCCCGCACACTAATGAATATTGATAAGGTAGACCGTCATGTAAAAATAAGTAGGTTTGTATATTCTGAATTTCAACGCAGCTTCCTAAAATCGTGTTAGTGTGTTAGTGTGTCGGGGTTCAGGAGAGAGTTTTGAGATTACACATGAAGTTAATTTGAGTTGCTATCCACTAATAAATATAGATAGTTAGACTATCACATAAGGAATACCAAGTTTGTACGAGTATGTTCTGAAGCCCATTGTCCCTCTAACTCATTGCAATTGTGTTAGTGTGTCAAGGTTTAGCGAGGGATATGTTTGGAGATTACAAATGAAGTTAATTAAAGTTGCCAGTCACTTATAAATACAGATAAGTTAGAATATCAAATAATTTAGCCAAGTTTGTGTCTTTTGAGGTTCCAGCAAGTCACTACAATCAGGTTTGAGTGTCAGGTTAAAGAATAAACTTTCCAGACTACACACATGAAATTAATTAAAAGTTTCCAGCCAGTAATAAATACGAGTGGTTTAGATTATGATATAGGAGTACGAAACTTGTGCCTTCTGAAATTCATTGTCCCAGCAATTCACTAAAACTGGGTCAGTGTGTCAAGGGTCTATGAAGAGGATATTTATCGAGACTACACCGACCACTAACGAATTCAGATGAACTGCTGCTAGACAGACTTAGATAACATAAGAATGATCTAGTTTGGTCTTCTTGAATTCAATGCAGCTAGAACTCGCTACAATCAGCTTAGTGCGTCAAGGCGCAAGTTTGTGTGTTTTGTACCTTAGTGTTCCAGTAACTCATAACAATCCTGTTAGTATGTCAAGGTTTATGAAGTGTTACATTTTTTCCATATTACATTTTGAAGTTAGCTAAAATCACCGACCACTGATAAAGGGAAGGAAAAGCGGTGCGTGTCAATTTCGTGCTACAGTTTGGTAACAAGGCTTGTGTAAAGACAATTGAAAATATGCAATTTTTTTTTTTCTCACAAACTTGCAATAAAAACATGAAAACTAGTTACAGTTTTCCTCATCTGAAAATTGTGACAATTTCAAAAAAATTGCCAAAAGTTTTAAAAGACATAAATGGAAAATGTGTGATTATATCTCAAAGAATCAAATGGTAAAAGAAAACTTTATAATGATTAGATTAAGAAATTAGTCACAGTTTTCGTTACCTAAAAAATCTGACATTTTTTCAAATGTTACCAAAATTCTTATGAGGCTTAAACGAAATTAGGGGACTGGGAGTGGTGCATTAGAACCAAGCATGTGGTACACTGGATAGAACCTTTTTATACGTGGTGTATTCAGACTAAGGGATGGTGCATTCAGGCAGTGGTGCAGTGAGGCAGTGGTGCATTGAAATAGTGGTGCATTCAGACCATAATTCCCTTAAACCTTTAGAACTGAATTTGCTCAAAATCGGAAATTATTTCGATGGTATCAATATAGAAGGATTTTCCGAATTCCGAGTTTAAAAACAGATAGATTTTTTTTTTAATACTTCCATTTACCAATTTCCGAAATCAATTTAAACTCGAATACCTCGAAAGCAACTGAATTTTTTTTATCCATTTATCTCTTTATTTATGCATTTATTTTTTACTCTTCGAACTAACTGAAATTAACTTGGACATTTGAACACGCATCTCTTTCAAACCCTACACTGTCTTATTACCCGCGTAACTAACTCTCTCTCTCTCTCTCTCTCTCTCTCTCTCTCTCTCTCTCGCTCTCTCTTAATGAACACAGATGAACTAAACCATCGCTTAAGGATAACCTAGCTGGCGTCTTATGGCACTCAGCGAGCATCTAACTTACAACAATGGGGTCAGTGTGTCACAGTCTGCGGAGGGACATTTTTGGATGAGCGTGCGTGAGGTGAGTGTCGCCACCAATTGATGCAAGGAGGAGCAAACAGACCATTATATAACCAGGTTTGTGAGGTCTGTCTGTCTATGCAATTAATCTGGCGGGTTTCCCAAGGTCATAGAAGCAAGTATGTTGGGTTTCTTCTCTTCCTCTTCCTCTTCCGCTTCTTCTTCCTCTTCCTCCTCCTCTTCCTTCTTAAGTTCTATTGTTTTTGGTTATCCTGTGTAATCTTAAAAAATCTTTCTCTACGCCTCCTTCTCTTTCTCCTCCTCCTCCTCCTCCTCCTCTCTTCTCTTCTTCTCTTCTTCTTCTTCTTCTTCTTCTTCTTCTTCTTCTTCTTCTTCTTCTTCTGTACCTCCATTCTTCTCTCGTTTCTTTGTTTTGTTTGTTTGTTTGTTGGTTTGCCTCTCTCTCTCTCTCTCTCTCTCTCTCTCTCTCTCTCTCTCTCTCTCTCTCTTCCCGATCTTTCTTTATCATTTTCATTTTAACTCATATCATCATCATCATCATCATCATCATCATACTCTCTTCCCTTCCCTTCCTTTTCTTTCCATCTCCTTCTCTCTCCCTTTTCTTCTCTTCTCTTTCCTTCCTCGATACTCATTACATTACTTTCTCATCAAACTCTCCATCTCTCTCTTCTTCTTCTTTCTTCTTCTTCTTCTTCTTTTCTTCTTCTTCTTCTTCTTCTTCTTCTTCTTCTTCTTCTTCTTCTTCTTCTTCTTCTTCTTCTTCTTCTTCTTCTTCTTCTTCTTCTTCTTCTTCTTCTTCTTCTTCTTCTTCTTCTTCTTCTTCTTCTTCTTCTTCTTCTTCTTCTTCTTCTTCTTCTCTTCTTCTCTCTCTCTCTCTCTCTCTCTCTCTCTCTCTCTCTCTCTCTCTCTCTCTCTCTCTCTCTCTCATCTTCATTTACATTTTTTTCTTCTATCTTGTCTCTTTCACCTCTTTTCCGTTACTACTCACTTTTCCTCCTCCACCTCCTCTTCTTCCCTGTCTTCCTCCTCCTCCTCCTCCTCTTTCTCTTCCTCTCTTCGACCTCTTCTCATCACTCAGTCCTCTTCATCCTCTTATCCTTTTTTCTCTTTTTCCTCCTCCTCCTCCTCCTCCTCCTCCTCCTCCTCCTCCTCCTCCTCCTCCTCCTCCTCCTTCTCCTTCATTCTCTTAAGTTTCTTCAAAAAGTAAAAAAAAGAAAAGTTACGCCTTCATCAGCCTTCTAATCGTTTCTTTTCTTTCTTTTTTTATTTAGCTTTTGTCTTTCTATTATTTTGTCTGTTTATCTGTCTATCAGTTTATGTTTATGTCAAAGATAGGTATATATATTTTTTACTCCTTTCCGTCTACTGTGGCTGCTGTAGCGATCCCTTCAAGTGGCACGTTTTGATGGATTCCTGCATCTTCCCTTATTTTTTTATGTTCTTATGAATGAGTGCATGTATGTAGGCATGTAGGTTTATTTTTTCAATTGTCTATGTATTTTGTCTGTTTATCTACGTATATGTCATTCCTTCTTTTTACATATTTTTGTTTTCTATTTAGCTATCCATTTACCTGTTTATCTATCTATCTGTCTATCTATCTATTTGTCTGTGCATATGTTTATTTATCTATTTATCTACTTATTTATCTATCTATCTATCTATCTATCTATCTATCTTCTATCTGTTTGTGTTCTTTATTTGTTGTTTTATCTGTCTATCTATCAATCTATCTATCAAATCTGTCTTTTTATCTATCTATCTAGTTATCTATATATTTATTCATCTATCTCTATCTATTTATCTATTTATCAATCCATCTATCTATCTATCTGTCTGTCTGTCTCTCAGTCTATCTATCTATCTATCTATCTATCTTCGTATCTGTCTATTCATTTGTCTTTCTATCTATCTACTTATATATCTATATATCTACATACTTATCTACGTATTTATCCATCCATCCATCTATTTTCAGTATCTTAACCTAACTTAGCGTAACCCGAAATGACTTATAACCTACCCCGGACCCAGACATCCCTGGGCAGCCAATCTTCATGTACAAGTAATCCCGAGAAGACCATGAAAGAAGACCGGCACTAAATACACCGCCGCCGCCTTAATGCACCTTGAGTTACTGTCTGGACTTATAGGAGAGGACACGGCCGTTAGCGTCACCATAACCCATCCTTATGTATCCGCCTCCTCGCCTCAACTCAGAAACCGAAACCCTCTTAAGAGATAACTAACTGTACGTTTCCAAGGAAGGCAATGCGACACAGACCTCGAATTCTCAAACGACGTTGCATCTCCGGAATATTCCTACAGTCTCCAGCTGAAGTGGCGTTTGGGTTTTTTAATGGTGCTTTTTTCGTGTTCCTTTGAGAGAGTCAGGTTTCCATATCATTAAGAGGAGAAGCAGCGTTGAAAATCACGGTAATAATCTCTGTGGCCTTGGAAAAATAGTTATGGAGAGAGAGAGAGAGAGAGAGAGAGAGAGAGAGAGAGAGAGAGAGAGAGACTTTCACACTTCATTCTCTTCTCAGTTTCTCTCCCTCCACTCTCATCCATCCTATACCTCGTTTTCTCAATCTTCCTTACCATTCTTAACCCCCCTCTCTCTCTCTCTCTCTCTCTCTCTCTCTCTCTCTCTCTCTCTCTCTCTCTCTCTCTCTCTCTCTGTTTTTCTCTTTATTCCAAGATGATTTACAAGAACTATTATTCCCTTCCAGGAAACGAGAAACAGTCTCTCTATTACTGCCACTTCTTGCTTTTTTCTCTTTCCAGTGACTCCGGACCTGCGAGATTTTAATACACCTCCCATATTGTTTTTGGAAATTAATTTCCTTCCTGGAATAGGGGCACAATATTACTACTCTCTCTCTCTCTCTCTCTCTCTCCCCCAACAGTTACTCCAGAGTTCCGGGGTTTCGATACAGTTCGTAAGAAGGGATACGATACACTCTAAAGTTCATGCTAGTTTTCGTAATTCAAGACACTTCTTAGCTTCCAATTTGAGATCATGCATGTATCTCTATACTCTAGAACTTGGCACCTCAGTATGTTTTTTTTTTCATTATTTTTTCTTTTTATCCATTAGGTAAATCTTTCTTACATTCGAAAAATCAGTAATGTGCTGTCATTTCTCCCTAACAAGAGTTGCCGTTACAAAGGCCTGGTAGTGAAAAAAGCATGATATGTATTTTGAGATGCTCGGAACAGTCATGATCATTTAAAGGCCACAGAGGCAACTAATCAGGTTCTTCAGAGTGTTTTCCTGATTTGTTGATCATCCTTACCTTCCTTTACGCAGGTTTGTTTTCATGGTTTGGTCGAGTGGAAGTAATTGAGTGTTTCATGAGTGTTTTCCTGATAACAGTGAAATACTAATGGAGATTTTAGTGAAAGTAATCTGTATTTCGTAGTGTTCGTCAGCACAAGACTCTGCTCGGCAAGAAAACAGGAGCCGAGATGTGAAAGGTGGGAGCATGGGAAGATAAGAACATAAGGGAAGCTACGAGAAGTAACACGAGACAGTTCCATGATTTGACTGCATGCAAACCCAGTCTATGCAAATAAATAAACACTTACAATCGGAAACATTAATGAAGCAATGAAACAAAGAACGAAGCTAAACAACAACAGCGAGTCCCATCGAAGTTATCTAAGATCACAACATACATTGGCTGCCATCACTGAGAAAACAATAATGAGAACTTGGCTGGATTATGAAAATGGCCTTGGAAAATTCAGCCACTTCCAGTAGAAGGTTTTAAAAATACTGGAGACAAGAGGGAGGGACATTGGAGGGTGCTGCCCCATAGTCGAAGTGGCTTTTAAGTACATAGCGCATAAAACGCTAAGACAATCAAGGAAGATACAGGAAGCCATCAGGCCTACATGTAACAGTCCATGCCTCTAAACACACCTACCTATTTCCACGTTGCATAAATCCATACAATCTTTTAAGGCTCACCGATGACTTGGCACTAACAGCTTTATCACGGAGTTCATTCCATTCATCTAACGCTCAATTTGAGAACCAATTCATTTCCCTTTTTTTTTTTTTATTTTAACTAAGATTTTTCAAATTTGATGCAGTTATTTCTTGTTCTATCATGATTGCCGATATTGATCTCTTACCAACAACAAATTACTTCATTCTTATCGTTACGGCGGCGCTCGTAATGATAAGAGAATCTTATCATTACGAGCGCCGCCGTAATGCTTCTTCTATCTACCATAATGCTAATTGCTTCTGTCAGCTGTGTGAAGCTGGTGACCGGCGTAGTAGCAACAACAAAGAGTATAAGACAGTAAAGGAAACTGTAAGAACCCATCAGCCCTAAACCTGACAGCTTTTATAAAGTAAACCTAAACCAACTCACTCAAGTCTTTCTATCAAGTATAAGACAGACCTTTAAAAATGACCTCATAGAGAAAGAGACAGTTAAGAATACCCGCCTTACCTCCAACACGCCACTGCTACGCGAAACATTGAAGCAAGAAGAAGAACATGGTGCGGGGCGGTGTCAAAGAGAATGGATTAGAGGTGACGATCAGGCGAAGAGAAGGGGAAGAAATGTGGACAGGGAGAGAAGGGCGAGATGAGGTCGGGAAGGAGAAAGAGAGGCTAAAGAAGATAGAAGAAAGTAAAGGGAGTAAAAGGAGGAGGATAGAGTGAATAAGGAATAAGAAAGACATGGAACAAATAATCAGAATAAAATAAAAAACATGGGAGTATCAAAATGGATGAAATAAGGGAGAAAAAAGGAAAAAAGAGAACACGGTGCTGTGGTGGTAGATGAACGAGAGGAGAGAAGAGGGGAGGAAATGCGGGAAGGGAGATAAGTGAGGGAGGAGAGGAGGGAAATATGGAGGGGTGGAGAAGGGAGATGAGAGAGGGGATGGAGGGAAGGAGGGGAGAATGAATAGATAGGGAAGTGGGTGAAGCAGGATGGGAGGAGGGATGGGTAGGGCGGTGGATGGGGAAGAGAGGGAGGTTTGGAAAGATTAGTGGCCCGCTTGTCCTGAGAGAATAGGGTGTGGGTGGTGACTTGCAATGCAGCGCCGC
Source organism: Portunus trituberculatus (assembly GCF_017591435.1). Classification (NCBI taxonomy): domain Eukaryota; kingdom Metazoa; phylum Arthropoda; class Malacostraca; order Decapoda; family Portunidae; genus Portunus; species Portunus trituberculatus. The sequence continues at coordinate 8,436,097 of NC_059264.1, read as the reverse complement.
CCTCCTTCCTTTTGAATATGAATCACGGACGACGGAAAAAGGAAGATTGCAGAGAGAGAGAGAGAGAGAGAGAGAGAGGGGAGTTTTAGGATCTTTATTCAAGCAAGAGTATAATTTTTAATACAACAGTTACGTACGTCAATCGGACAGAAAGCGAGTCCGTCGTAAAACTGTAAAAAGTTATTTATATACAAAAAATTAATTACTTTAACTAATAAATTGATGAGTATTTAAAGAAAATGAACAAAGAAATAACCACCTTCATTGATAAAGACACACATAAAAACCTGGCTAATCATCCCATTAATCCACTGTGGCCTTTGAAAGCAGTCCTTGGGAGAAACCAAACCCTTTCGACATACGGGCATTAATGTCTCCAAATCACCCTCCTTCTCTTGAAACACTGGCGGAAAGAACTCTCGTGAACGCTGCCTGGGGAGTGACTTGCGTAATATTGCCCCGTGTGTCTCAAAGCTCCCAAATGACTTCCCAGATGCGGTAATATGTTCCTGCCTCATTGCCCCTTCAAGCTGTGGCCTCGTGTTTCTTCTCCTTAACGCAGCAATGACGGTAGAGTAATGCAGGGCTAGCTTTCTAGGATTAGAATACTGGTTCTTAGTTATGTTCGTCTAGGTTGAGTTATGGTTGTGTTATGTTACTTAGAAAACAAACAAACAGGACAGAAGGTAGGTTTGGTTAGGTTAAGTTAATCTATGTTAGGTTAGATTAGGTTATTTTTCTTTTAAGTTCTTGTCTCATTGAGCTTATCTATCTGTGTTGTGACGTTATGAAGATAGAAAAGAGAAAAACGATGGTTAGTGCAGTGGAGAGAGAGAGAGAGAGAGAGAGAGAGAGAGAGAGAGAGATTGCTAAATAGGTAGATTACGTAAGAATAATATAGCTTTAAATATTAACTTTCCCATTTCATTCAATGTACTAAAAGCAACACTTACTAACGCAGTGTATTCATAATGGCAATTCTTTCTCCTTACAGACTTGAAATAGAAGGGAGAAAGAAACATTTTTACTATGCATGTCTTTATTCAGTTTCTGTGTCTGAGAGAGGAAAGTTATTGTGAATGCCTATCATTATGTTTGAATGGGCTGTCTGTTTGTCTGTCTGTCTTTCTGTCTGTCTAGCTGTTTGTCTGTTTCGTTGTCTGTCTGTCTGTCTGTCTGTCTGTTTATCTGTCTGTCTATTTGTGTATATGTATGTGTATATCGTTACGTTTCTCTCTCTCTCTCTCTCTCTCTCTCTCTCTCTCTCTCTCTCTCTCTCTCTCTCTCTCGTGTAGTGACAGGCAGTAAGGGACCAACAACAGGCAATACACATCCTAGATTACGGTAAGGCCTATAGCGCCTGTAGGCATACTTGAAGAGTGTATGGGAAGCGCTGTTCAGCTTCCGCCCGTTAGTGGCGCAGGCAATTTTATTTATAGTGGTACCCTGGCCCATATCACCGTCCAAGCTCATCACAACCACTAGAACCTGGGTATCATGGTGATATGTAGGTAACTTTAAACCACTCGACAAATGGCAAAGTGTTTTAAGGCTGAACTTGGTGGGAGACGCGTGGACGTCTGCCCGATCCCACGAGACCGAGAGAGCACACACACACACACACACGCAGAGAGAGAGAGAGAGAGAGAGAGAGAGAGAGAGAGAGAGAGAGAGAGAGAGAGAGAGAGAGATAAGTACCTATAGATACAGTCAAACGGAGACAAACAGATAGATAAACTTATAAACAGATAGAAAGACGGAGAGATAATGTGGTGAGGGAAGCTGTGGTTGACTTCCTTTTCCTTGTTATGTATACGAGAAAACCCACTTCACTTTTTCTGTTCAGTAATTATCATGAGCAAAAGAAGGTCCCGTATTATTTGATGTTGATGTTTCTGTATCATAACAAAGCTTGGGAGGTGAACTGGTGGTATTTATATACGTGGTAGAAGTAGTAATGAAACTTTTTTACGTACTTTCGTCTATTTATCTATTCTATTCTATTCTATTTGCATTTTCTTTTCTCAATTGCTGTATTCTGTGAGAAATGAGTATTTATTGTTCTATTTTGCCATTTCTTTATATTCTGCATTCTTCTATCATTAATTTAAGTGTTGGAAGTATTACTGAAGTCTCTACATCAGTGGTTCTTAATCTTGTTGGAGGTACTGAACCCCACAAGTTCCATACATGCATTCATCGAACCCTTCATAGTTGAAAAAATAAAATGTGCTTTTTTTTCTTCAAATTCAAAACCTATGTATTTAACTATAATTACTATATACTGTATTAGTGCACAAACTGTACCATGCATCATTTGCACACAAAATCACTGTGTTCAAAGAACAAAACCAACAAACCTGAATTTCACAAAAAAACAAAAACATTATGAATATTTACTGCAAGTCAATGTGACTTTTGCTGTTGCCTCTCAGAGACCATTTCAGAAATGCGCGGCTTCACCTTGGCAAGTGCCACTCTCATATCATTTTCGCAACAAAGTCTGTTCCTTCTCTTCGTTTTTATGTCTACCATCCTCGAAAAGGACTGCTCGTAAAGATATGTTGTAACAAATTATATGAGTATCTCGAGGGCTTTCTTAGCAATAAGAGGGTACGCTACGATTTGGTGACACCAAAACGTTGAGAGCGTTGTTGTTCTGAAGAGTTGCTGTTGAACCTGGCTCTGCTGCAGTTCAATGATTTCGTCCAGGTATTCATCATTGACATCTGCTGTCGCAACACTAAACGTGAACGGCTGTCTCACCTATGCTGGATATGACTCTCTGGTGGGGAAGTATCCGTCGAGAGACTTTGCGAGCTCATCTAAGTGCATGGCAATTGCTTGATTCAGTTCCCCGGGTACAGAAATGTCTCCGATGATGGCCAAGCAGAGCGTGACGTCACGAATCATACGAGTGGGGTGAACCAAACCACCGAACCCCTGAAACTGATTCACCGAACCCCTGGGGTTCGATCGAACCCAGGTTAAGAACCACTGCTCTACATTCATAATTTTTCTTTGCTCCTATTGTCTTAAATTTCAATTGTCGTTTTGTGAGAGAGATAAGACAATGATTACTTCAAATTAACAGTTCTGCATTTCATAGAACAATCTACGAAAACTGTTAAGTTATTTACATGGTGAAAATATTGGAACATCCATTTACGCTTTTCTTATAATCCCTTTACAAGAATATTCAGTTGTAATATTGTATAAGAGAAAGACAATTTGTTACTCTTCATTCATAATTCTCATTTCAATCTCATTACCGTATTAGGAGAATTAGCTAAAATACAAAGTGGAAAAATTATTGGAACCTTCACCTACCGCTATGTCCCTCCCTCCCTCCCTCCCAGTCCCAGTCCTAACCACCCTTCTTCCCTCACTCACTGTTCTCTCCGCCACCATGTTGTGTGAAGTGATCTGAGGCGCGTGTGGTAAAAAAAAAAAAAAACAAATAACAAAACTGAGAATATTCTGAACTACTCCTCTTGTGTCGGGCGTTTTATTACCCTGCGAGGAGGTTGGAGTGTCTGGAACAGGAGATGCTACGCGGGACAGCGGTGGACGAGCTAGGAAATGTGTGAGTATTGCTTGAAATGTAAGGAGTCACATGGCGGTTTATGTAAGGGAGTTGTGTTGTGTCCTTTTGTATTGTATTTTCAGGGTATCTTTTTCATTGCTATATATTTTATGCATGTGTGGTTATGATGTTGTTTATGGAATGATAAGACGGTGTATTGCTTTGGGATAGTAACTGGGAATGGTGTCATGCTAACGATCATAAAGTATACCTCGTTTTCTTTTGTCGATTCCCGCCTAGGTAAGCTATGAAAACTGCCATGCACATCGAGTTGACTACCGTGCTTTGAGGTTTGGTCACGTAACACTGCAGAATTTTACAGAAGTAGATCTTGGCATACATTTTAATGGTGGTTGTGTTCTTAATGATAATCTCTTTGTACAATACAATGCAAGTATCTTTATAATGTTAATGGGATGTAAGTAGTAGTAGGTTTGTGTGTCGAACGAGTAACAATATATGGTTAAAGTACACCTCTCTGATGATTTTAACGTTAACAAGTGTCTAAAGTGCTTGAATTGCCTTCCTAGTTTTGTGAATATATAACGACCTAACTACCGTATTTAATATCATGTTTCGTAACAGTGCAAGGCTTTACATTTAATCTAACAATGTTATAACCACTAACCATGACGCCTGTGTTAGTCATTGATAAGTAGTATGTGAATGTCAGGCTTTACTCTGTTTATGGAGCACGTGATCAGGCAGTATTCTTGTGGTTTGCATCAGTAACAATCAGTGGTGAAGAGCGCATCTTGCAGTGTGTTGTGTTACGAATGATTGTTACTTTTACGAACAGAGAGAGAGAGAGAGAGAGAGAGAGAGAGAGAGAGAGAGAGAGAGAGAGAGAGAGAGAGAGAGAGAACCGTACGCACACAAAAAAACTTTTACTTTCTCCTCGAAAATCTCCCACTAAACAAACACAACCTTCCAGTATCACCCACAGATACCCAGAACCACCCACGCACCACAGCCAAACACACACCCAGCCCATGTAACCAAGCTCACAACCACCTACACATCCAACTGGCCATCCATACACACACACACACACACACACACACACACACACACACACACACACACACTAATGAAAAACCTCCTCATCCCTGAAATGAAAACTACACCTACTTCAAGCAATCCAATAACAAGGAAGGCACGCCGGTCATTACCCTCCTCAGAGTCCCCAGCACAACACAACAGAACATCTTTTCCCTCCTCTCCTCTCCTCCCTTCCTATTCTTTCTTCTTTTCTCTTCTCTCCTGTTGCTGGTGCCACGGGAGACGTACCCTGTGTCACTCCTCGCGGGAAATGACTCGCATTCAAGTGTCCTTCCGATGAATAATATCACTGATTTTGCATTATTGGATTCTCAGCGTTTTTTGCCTTTTTTCCTCGGGGTTAATGAAATTGTCGTGCTTCTTTGACGCGAGGAGGTGAGGCGACGACACGGAGAGAGAGAGAGAGAGAGAGAGAGAGAGAGAGAGAGAGAGAGAGAGAGAGAGAGTCATCTAAAGCAAATATATGAGGTAAATGTGTTAAAGTTTGATAAAGTGAGATAAGAAAAGGAGAAGGAAGGAAATATATATATATATATATATATATATATATATATATATATATATATATATATATATATATATATATATAGAGAGAGAGAGAGAGAGAGAGAGAGAGAGAGAATGAGAGAGAGAATGAGAGAGAGAGAGAGAGAGAGAGAGAGAGAGAGAGAGAGAGAGAAAGAGAGAGAAAGAGAGAGATATAACAGGATGGTGATGAATTTAATTTCCGAAGACTCGTTCCTTTGAGAGAGAGAGAGAGAGAGAGAGAGAGAGAGAGAGAGACGCTTTAACAATGAATTTAATTTAGGAAGACTCTTATACCTATCACTGCCTCTTTTCAAGCCAGTAATCGTAAGAATCGCATCAGTAACCTTAGTAATTCCATCGCTTGTATCGGTTTCTTCAATGGCGGGACTCGCTTGTCATGTAAGAAAGATTTCATCACATACGAATGATGTGTATCGTGTCGCCTAGGTGATGCGCTAGTGATGCGTTGGTGATACGGGGAAAACAAGACAGGCCACCAGCTCTCACTCTCCCTCCCACTGTGATTGTTCCCTCCTTGCCGAAGATTGACATGTTACAAGACTTCCATACTACTTCAAACATCGTGTATTGTGTTCACTGATACGGGGAAGACAACACAACCCATCCAGCTGTCACTTTTTCCCCTCCTGTACTTTATTTCCTTTTCATCTTCTTTTCTACCTATTAACCTTCAACCTTTTGTAGAAGAGAGAGAAAATAGACACTTCTCGCGATGCTCAGAAATCGAGATCGCGGGCTGTGTATGAGTGAGTTGGAGGCGCAGAGAGGAAACCAATCAGTGAGACTCCTGCCCGCTGCCGCCCCTCCGTGCCAGCCCCGCAACACACGTACCCGCCGCACCAAAACACTTACTGCGGGGCTCATTAATGTAAATAGACGTCATTAGATCAGAGAGTGGATTAGAGAGAGAGAGAGAGAGAGAGAGAGAGAGAGAGAGAGAGAGAGTACATGCTGAAGGTTAAGATTATTTTTGTGAGTAGGCTATGCACTCAGAAAAAATAAATACATAATTAAAAATAGTAATGGGATGTGGGAAGTGGTGGGAGGCCTGCACGCTGCTGTGGAGTATAGGAGGGCGAGGAGGCCAGGCAGTGGGGGGTATTACTGAGATGGCGTCAAAATACGGACGGAGGAAAAACAGAAAATGTAACGTAGCCTAACCTAACCTAACCTAACCGACACGGGTATTATGAGGTGACGTGGGAGTAAAGGGAGAAAACGGAGGGAAAAACAGAAAACGTAACGTAGCTTAACCTAACCTAAACTAACCAACACGGGTATTACTGAGGTGGTGTTAGTTGAAGGAGAAGAGGGTAAAAATAGCAAACGTAACTTAACAGAAGCTAACCTAACGTAACCTAATGCAAAGTAACCTAACCTAACCTAACGTAAGCTAACGTAACCTAACCTAACGTAAGCTAAGAAACACTGGTATTACTTACGTTATGTGTTTTGTCCCCGCTGATCACTTCCCTCACGACACCAGACTCATGCATTTCTTTACTCAGTGGCTTTCAATTTTCCTCCTTCCACGGCATAACACCCAACATTTAAAAGTAGAATTACTGAATGCAAATTAACTAACCTTCATACAACAGAGGAATAAATGTTACTAGTTCGTTTATTCATTGTGGTATGTCTCTGCTAACAGGATGAAAATATATATTAACGATTAAATTCATTACTATTAAACCGTAACACATCCCAGTCACATCAACTAACCCCTTCAACACTGGGACACATTTTTACCTTCAGATTTGTGTACGATTAGGCCATTTTATTGACATTAGGAAGGGTCAGTGAAGGTCAGAAGAATAATGACAGCAGTTTTCACTATTTCAATCCTCCACATAAGTTTCCGAAGCTGTATCAAATCACGAAATAGTAGCCAGAATGAAAATCGAAACGTGTCATGGTATTCAAGGGATTAATAGATGATATATCCGTCACGTGTACGCTGCTTGAAAGAGGATAAATTTTCTTTCGGCACAATGGTTGATAATTAACCTTTCCATGACATTTTTTTTCAATGAGCATAACATTTGAGACACTTGTTCTCTCGCAGTACAGTCTTATAAATAGTTTTGTTGTCAAAGAAATGTTCCTCCTACAGAGCCCGCGTCAGTGTTGCGTGGCGCGGCTCATCACGCCTGCCCTCTCTCATCGCCTTCCCGGCACCTTGCCACAATTCTTCATTTCTTGATCTTATTGGTCGTCAGCGTCGCCAGATACGCGGCGCCTTCGTGGTTGTCCCGCTGTTTGCGCCTCTCTACATCTCTATATATTCTTCGAAACCTTTCTCTAGCGAGTGATATTTGTTTCCCAATGAAATTCCTATCCTTCCGATACACTCGTTTTATTTCTCTCTCTCTCTCTCTCTCTCTCTCTCTCTCTCTCTCTCTCTCTCTCTCTCTTATTTATACCATGTGGGCTTTTCACGGGAATTTCTAGGCTAAAGGGGATACTTTTTATGGTACCTCCTATCTCAAAGCCCACCCGCTAGGAAACCGTTGCCCCGAGTGAGGAAGCCCAACCTACACTCAAACCGTGGACAGGATTCGAATCCGTGCGCTTGGAGACCCCTCGGATCCCCCTTCTCTCTCTCTCTCTCTCTCTCTCTCTCTCTCTCTCTCCACTTTTTACCACCTCCTCAGAAACTCTTCTCAGGTTTCGAAGGAGGCGTTTTATTTCTTACTTTTCCTCGGAAGTGTACCAGTGTTTTATCTTTAAACACCGTGGGCATTATTTGCGTCACAATTTTCTTGCAAGTGTTGATGCTCGCGTGTCTTTCTTCTCGCCGCAAGCTGTCCTCGGCAGCGACAACCCTGTGCTGCGCCGCTTCCAGTGATCCTTCATCTCTCACTCTCTTCCCTCACCACCTCCTCGTTCCCTCACGGGAATTTTTGGAGAGGTGTTTTGTTGTTTTTCTTGGAAGGCTCTTTCCTCCAGTGTGAGTCTTATCTCGTGGCTTTTCGCCGAGAGGGGTTTCATGGTGGTGTTTTCGCCTTTTTCTATTCTGCACCAGTCTGTCTTCGTGCACCTGACTTAAGGACGACTTCTTGGTCTCTTTGGCCATTCTGCTCCACTCTTTCTTGGTGCCTTACAATGCACGTGGCTGTGTTGTATGGCTCAAGGACACTGGAGCATTCGGCTGGTCATTGGGCTAATTGTGACTAGACAAGAATTGTTCTCATTGTATGTGGTGTTTTTCCGTTCACAATGAAATAATATTGCATTGTTATGATGCTGTTATTTTGATTACATAAATCAATAGAGAGAGAGAGAGAGAGAGAGAGAGAGAGAGAGAGAGAGAGAGAGAGAGAGAGACTCTGGATGTGGAGTCGCGCAAAATGGTAAGAGTTTTGTTTCCCGTTTCTCAGCGGCAAGACGCAAGCCAAGAGGTAGGGACACGGTTCGGAGCTTCGGAACATCCTGGTATGAAATTGAAGAGGCAAAAGTTCATGATATAGGTTTGCTAAATGTAAAAGTTAAGTGGATATATGAGTAAATCAACGTGAAAGAGTAAAAAAAGAATGGGAGGTAAAAGGTTAAATAGCTTTGATAGATACAAAAGTAGATAGGTATGTGAATATTGTAAATAAATAGATCTACTGGCAACACAGTAATATATCCGTGAAATGTGCGGGGACTGAGAGGCGCCTGAGTGTGTATGTGTGTACGTGCGCGTGACTGCAAAGTGACAGGCTTTCAGGAGCGGGTAATGTAATTGTCATTCCTGTCTCAGCGAGGAGAGGCAGAGTCCCCGATCACCGCGCCGGCAAAATGTGGCCACGAGCAGCAGCTGGTGACCCTTGTGTGTGTGTGTGTGTGTGTGTGTGTGTGTGTGTGTGTGTGTGTGTGTGTGTGTCCTTCAGCCATGACCAGCAGGAGACAAGGTGGCAATCTGCGTGTGCTTCCTCCCTGCCGTTGAGTGTTGTGTTCCCCTCAGGCTTGGGTTCCGCGGTCTTCTCTCCATCAGGTGCGAGGAGACTGTCGGCAACTCATGGGTTAGCGTTGAGGTGAAAGTGGAGCAGTGGCAGAGGCAGTGAGTGTGAAATGTTACTCTACCTTGACTGATCGAGACACAGACACTTGATGCATATTGTAGTTACATCTTTTTATATATTTTTCACATCTATTTCGCAGTTTTTTTTCCCTTAATATTTTCTTATTGATGTTCTTTCTATATATAAATGTATTTTTTGATTACGTTGAATTCTTCAAAGATAACCACACTATTTATTTAACTTTACGTACTTAATTTCTATGTCTGTCTGTCTGTCTGTCAGGTAGGTAACTCGAGAGAGAGAGAGAGAGAGAGAGAGAGAGAGAGAGAGAGAGAGAGAGAGAGAGAGAGAGAGAGTGAGTGAGTGAGTGAGTGTTTGATGTCTAGTAATTAGAGAAAAATTCATCAAGTTATGTGATTGTGTGTGTGTGTGTGTGTGTGTGTGTGTGTGTGTGTGTGTGTGTGTGTGTGTATGTGTATGTATTTCGTACTGGAGCAATGGTAAATCAATCTGTTGATATGAGAGGAAATATTAGAAACAGTTTCCTTTTCATCAACATCACCACCACCACCACCACCACCACCTCAGCCCTCCGTCCCTCCCTCTAATGGCACACCAGACGCACACTTTTGGCGGCGACTGTGTCAAAAGCGTTTCCGATGATAAAACTGGTGATAAATGCGCGGAAGTTTGAATTACTGCGTTACTTCTGCGCCGCGTCGGGCCATTACGGGTGAAATGCTGCTGGAACACCTCCGTCTGCCCCGTCATTTGGCGATTAAGGCGATTAAGGCACAGGTGTGGCCGCGCAAAACTAACGGCTAGGAAAATTGGGTGAGTAATGGCACCGCAACACTGAAGGTTTTGGAGTGCTGCTACTTCCGCTCAGAATATGCATGAAGTGATATCAGGTTCTGTGTCTTAACCCCTTCATTAGCATGCCACGTTTTCTTATCCATTCTGGTTACTATTTGGCGATTTTATACAGATTCAGAAACTTAAGTGGGGATTAGAAGAGAAGACTCGAGCCATTAATGTTTTGACCTCCATAGACCCTTCCTAATGCAAATAAAATCGTCTAATCATACCGAAAAGTCGTTGTAAAACTGCGTCTCAGTACTGAAAGGTTTAGTCATGAATTCACCTGAATGTGGTGAAAAATATTGAAAAAAAGATAGCATATATGGTAATGGTAATGTAGAAGTGTTGCTTTTCCTGGTTAGAAATTAATGTGAGGTAGGATCGAAGTCTGTGTTTTAGTGTAAGCATACCACTGTACCGAAACCCACACAGAATCCGAATGCAATAAGGAATGAATAACAAGAACAGCGAAAGGATTATGAATACTGCTTTTCCCGGCCAGGAACTGACGTGAGAGGGATAGAAGTCTGCCAAGCCATCCGCTCGCTGAATATATGAATAATTGGGAGTAAAAATAGTAATAGTAAAAAAGATTATAGAAAGTTGGGATAACGTGACGCTAAATCAACTAATGAGGACAACTTTGACTCATTAACATTACTAGACCATTGCATACTTGATAAACACACACTAGCATGTTTCCTTATCTCCTCAGTGTGCTACAAGTGAGGCGACGGCGAGGCGAGACGAGGCGAAGTGACGCAGACTACGAGAGAAACGAGAGACGAAATAAGGTAATGATGAGATGAATTTCTTTTTAATCTTAAGTCGTTGGCAAGATAATGTTTTCCTGATGGGTATTGCAATGTGGCAAGAGGCGAACTATGATAAAATGTGTGCAAAGTTTTGTTTAACTGTTTATGATGACATTTTTTTGTTACGAGTGAAAAAAAATTGCTTAAGCACCACTAAGATTGAAATATTTACTTTACTGCCACGGCACAGAAAAAAATAGGTGTTGCCAAGGGATTGGTCAGTTGAATTCTACAGGTTATATCAATATCGTTCTCATGTTGTCGACGTGTGTGTTTCTAGAAACAAAGCTTAGGAGCGAAGTGATATAAAGAAAATGGTCAGCTGAACTCTACATGTGTATTGGTATCCCTCCTAGACTGTCGACCTGTCTGTTTTTACCTTTCCTACGACTTAAAGGCTAAGAATAATGGCTCTCAGTTTAGGATATCTGTATTGTTAAGGGTTATCTAGACATCGAACACATGGAGTAGGAAATAGAGCGTCCGTTTCAATGCTATATCTTCAAAGGAACTACAAAACTGAGTCGAGAAAAGTGATTATTCACAAAATGGAATCGCCTTTTAGAGTTATCTTTTCTGGTGAAAGGAGGATGGGGGGAATTATTATTAATCTTATTACCTATTAAATTATTCACAATTTTTTTTTATATTTTTGCCTGTTGCTAAAGTGTTAGTTTTGTAACGGCGAAAACACACCTCTCCTCATCGTCTTACACCAAAGTCTCAGGTTCTCTTTTTCATGCTTTTTCCACTCCTTCCTCTTGTCTGCCACCCACGACTCCTGCTGTACAGAATCTTTCAACTATGTATATTCTTAAAAACTTTGCCGTCCCTTTTTCTTTCTCTTCTTCCACTGTTCCTAATAAGCAATCTCTGTTCTGGCTTTCCCTCTTCGTAGTAAGCAATGTCTGTTCTGCCTTCCATTATTCTTAACAAGCAATGTCAGTCTCCATTCTTCCACTCCTCCTGGTAAACAATCTCTTTGGAGTTCCCTTTTCTCTTTCTCAGCGCGACATGACCTGGAAACTTGAATCGTCTTTTAAATCGTCTTCTTATGCATTTAATTTGTTGTCTTTCACCTCTCTCTCTCTCTCTCTCTCTCTCTCTCTCTCTCTCTCTCTCTCTCTCTCTCTCTCTCTCTCTCTCTCTCTCTCTCTCTCTCTCTCTCTCTCTCTCTCTCTCTCTCTCTCTCTCTCTCTCTCTCTCTCTCTCTCTCTCTCTCTCTCTCTCTCTCTCTCTCTCTCTCTCTCTCTCTCTCTCTCTCTCTCTCTCTCTCTCAGGTCTTCTCTTACTAAACATTTCTTTTCTCTTTTTTCTCGGACATGACATAACCTTCGAACTTTCGTTCTCTTTTTCTCCTCTTGCATTTCATTAGTTGCCTGACCTCACCAACTCTTCACCTACCAGACATTTCTTCTTTTATTATTTTCGTGCCCTTGACGAGATTAAATGACTTTATTTTTAATCTGAAACTTCTGTTAATGTTAGTCTGCTTCCTGTTTCATAAGAAAAGACGCAAAAGGAAAATAAAATCAAACAAAACAAAAAAAAAAACACCAAGAGAGGAAAGGAAAGTGGAGTGGATGGTAAACATTTCAGAGGAAAGACTTAAGTTGATGTTTTGTGATCTAGAGACTGAAGGAAGAGGAAATATGAAGAAGCAGTGGAGTGGTGGAGGTGTGGAGGTTCATTGAACACCGCAATGGAGACGACGTGGATCAGTTAATGTATTTGTCATGGTGGAGTGCAGAGTGCAGAGTGCAGAGTGCAGAGAGAGAGAGAGAGAGAGAGAGAGAGAGAGAGAGAGAGAGAGAGAGAGAGAGAGAGAGAGAGAGAGAGAGAGAGAGAGAGAGAGAGAGAGAGAGAGAGAGAGAGAGAGAGAGAGAGAGAGAGAGAGAGAGAGAGAGAGAGAGAGAGAGAGAGAGAGAGAGAGAGAGAGAGAGAGAGAGAGAGAGAGAGAGAGAGAGAGAGAGAGAGAGAGAGAGAGAGAGATCAATACCTATGGAATGGAGGAAAGACAGAGGAGACACGGGTAAGGTGGAATCACCATAATGTGAAGGAAAGAGTAAATGAAGCAAAGATAAAGTATTGAGAAATTGTGTTGACAGAGATTGTGTAGACAGCATTTTGCCGTCATCGCGAGTCATCTGATGCGTGTTACAAAACATATCTACTGATAGATGCTAATTATACAGGGGAAATAAAACTGAGCGAAGGCATTAAACACAGTGTATAGTAGGAGTAGTAGATCACAAAACTTCTTACTGCTACTGTACGCTTCACGCAACAATAGAACGAGTGATGAAGTACTGTAGATAATGTAACTCTAACTGTTGTAGATGTAAAGCGGTTGATATTTGGTTACATGGAGTGAGAATAATGTAGAAGAAAAATATATCCATAAAAGAAATACGAAAAATGAACATTGTATTTCCTGTCATGGTGTGTATTATGCTCCGTGTCAGCAGAGAATATTTGTGGCGTGGAGACAAGGCTATAATAAACATTCGATCGACATAAAGGGAACGATATGAAAGAACGCATTTCCCACCAAATTTTATAGCATACGGTGTGTCAGGCCGAAGAAAGGCGTGGAGTTATGACACCGCCACAACTCACAATACGACCACGATTTGCTCTCTCACCACGACTATTTTCAAAGGCCACAGTGGTTATTAGACAGATTCTCAAGAGTATTTCTCCTACTAGTAAAACAGAAATCTTGTTAATCTGTCACTAGAATTATAAAAACACCCTTGAAAAGTCTCATCATTTCAACTAGAGGCTTTTGAAAGTATAGTGAAGATGTGGCGCAGTGATTTGGAATATGGTTCTTGAAAATTATGACACCGCATGAGTTACGAGAAAGCAGTACTTCCCTAGAATCGAACAACTAACCTTCACTAACTTAAGATCAGCACCTGACCACATAACCAGCCGAGTGAGACCAGGAAAGAAGGACAAAGAGACAGAGAAATGTAGCAAACTATAATGTACATAAATGGAAGGGATGAAATGACTGAGACACAACTAATGCACGGAGAGATACGCGAAAAAAACAGAAAGATTATTTTCCCAACGATGTATGATGAGTTGAGTAAATGAAGGAGAAAAGAAAGAGCGAGGATAATGGCCATTGCAACGTGGATAAATGCAGGGATAAAACAGGCCAGAGAAGCGCGACTAATGCACTGAAGGAAATGTGTTGAGGGGAGAGAGAAAATCGAGAAGGAATGCACTTAAAGATGAGTTAACGGCAAGAATGTGAGAGAGTGAGCGGGAGTGTGAGAGGACGAGCACCTGCAAACCGGGAGAGTTGCGAGGGAAAGAATGCGTGAAGGAAACCAGGGAGAGAGAGAGAGAGAGAGAGAGAGAGAGAGAGAGAGAGAGAGAGAGAGAGAGAGAGAGAGAGAGAGAGAGAGAGAGAGAGAGAGAGAGAGAGAGGCTTGGCTTGGCTTGGCTTGGCTTGGCTTGGCTTGGCTGTACTTGACCTTTGTGTGTGTGGGATTGGTAAGAAGGGGAGGGTAAGAAGGAAGAATACACACACACACACACACACACACACACACACACACACACACACACACACACACACACACACACACACACACACACACATACACACTTCGCCATGAAAATTCTCTATGCTGTTATTGAACACACAAATATTTTTCCCCTTTTTCATATATTCTTATTTTTTTATTGTGCTGTATTTTGTTGATAATTTGATATGCTGCTGGAAGTGTACAATTGTGTATTGAAATGAAACTTCACTTTGTATATGTCTTTCTCTTTTTTTTTTTTTTTCTAGTTGTTTTGTTTCGCTTGTATATTTCTTTCGGTTGTATAAATATGTATAGTTTTTTTTTTTTTTTTTTTATTCAGGGGAAACGTTTCTTGTACAATATAAACACAGGCAGAGAGGAAAAGGTGTTTGTTTGCTGGAAAATAACTATTGCTTTTATTTTATTTGCTTTCTTAGTAACCATTTTGACGAATTTAGATTTCCTGATTTTTAGATGATATTTGTGTTGTTTTATATTTCTGTAATCAATGTACATACATACATACATTCTTATTTTTATATCTAATTCGGATTTTTAGTTCCCTCAGTTTCATTCTTGGTTTCATTTGCTTTATATTCCTATTCTCTATAGCCATTCTCTATTTTCCTACCCTTAGAAGTCATTTTCTGTGGCCTTTAAAAACGGTCCAGATAGGAGAACAAAGATTTTTAGTGTCATGCCTCGTTTCCTTTCTCTCTACACACCTGCACACTCCTAACACACGTTTACACTCATATCACACCTGCACACTCTCCTTCATTGTGTATAGATCGTATGTTGCCGAACACCGCGGGGCACCTGTTGCTGCTGCCGTCGCCTCTCCCCACATCATATTCATATTTTTAAAGGTTTTGTTCTTTAGCCATGACTGTTTTGAAGCGAAAGGTAAATGATTTGTCTGGTTATTCTTGGTGTTTTTCCTCTGAAATCATAAAACCCTCTCCATGAAAGCCTCAATAAGTTCCACTATTCTTGTGTAGCTTCAAAGAGATTCAGATAGGCTTTCAAACACTCGTTTAACTGCCACAGACAGAAAACAAAAAAAGCTCCTTTTTAGCCCTCAAAATCTCATGGCAGACCCTCTCACAGGAAGCTGGGAAGAGATACCAAGACCCTCAAGAATAAGGGTTTTTCCTATGCATGTTCTCAGAATGCTTATCAAACTACCAACAAAATCATGCAAGCCGCTCATCACCACTGGAATCACGAAAAGCATCCTAAATCCCTCAGCACACTGTACCACTCCCTGTGTAAAGAAGTAGAGGTGGTGTGGCAAAACGTTCAAAACTCAAGCCATTCATAACTGCTGCCGCGCCAGGGTCTGATCTCTTCGGCTGGTCGTCAGTGGGTTTGAAGTGCGGCGGTGGCGGCAGCGACTCATTATGCGGGAACCATGCACCTTGCCGCTCACTATGCCTGCCACTGTCGCCCGAGTCGCTCATAAATTGAATTGTCAGCGGGAGATTCGCTTGCATTAGTTGTGATTAGATGTGACGGACGAGGAGGAATAGGATGAGTAAGAGGAGGAGTGGGAGTGGGAGTGGGAGTGGGAGTGGGAGTAAGAGTACAAGAGAATACAAAGGAAAGCCAAACAGCAACAGACCTCTGGATCCTTTCAAGGCTGTTTGGTAACTACTTCTAACCAGCTACAGAGAAGAGACAGGATAGTACAGGAAAATGCTCCTCCCAACCCAACACTCCTTCAGCTTTCGCTGGCGTGGAAAATAGTCGGGAAAAAGTACCATACAGAATAAAAAAAAAAACTGACATTGAATTTTCACAGGAAAGGATGAAAGGAGATTGTACTATTTACCCTACATTGAACTCTTCATGTCTATCTGGAAGAAAAAGGCTACACAAAATAATAAAAAAAAAACATTATCATGTTTAATTATTCGAACAAGAAGAGAGCTTGTTGGAGGTTATCTTTTAAATATTTATCAATTTTATTTTGGGATGATTCAATAAGAGTGGTGTTTACAATTTCTGAAGGAAGCTCCTTCCAGATATTAACAATTATATTAAAGAAAAAGTGTTTTGCCTAGTGGGATTTGAAGCGTTTGGGTGTAGTTTTAAATCCATAGTTCCTTGCTATGTTAGAATGATCGATGATAAAAAATCTGTTTACATCAAGATTGTTATTTCCTTTAAAAATTTTGAAAACTTCAATTAGGTCTTCTCCTATCCTGCGCTTCGTTAGGCAGAATAAATTTAGCTTCCGGTCGTTCCTCATACGGCTTCTTTCTCAATCTAAGAACAATTTTAGTCACTTTGCGTTGGATCTTTTCCAGTTTTCCAAGATCTTTTCTGTAATATGGTGACCAGAATTGTACACAATTTTTGACCTGAGGACGCACCAATGAGTTATATAAAACAAGGATAACTTTTTCTGATTTAAATTCAGAGGTTCTTCCAATGAACCCAACTAATTTAGAAAGAGGAAAAGGAGGAAGAGGAAAAGGAGGAGGAGGAGGAGGAGGAGGAGGAGGAGGAGGAGGAGGAGGAGGAGGAGGAGGAGGAGGAGGAAGAGGAAGACAGCAGCA
This sequence comes from Portunus trituberculatus, assembly GCF_017591435.1. Taxonomy (NCBI): domain Eukaryota; kingdom Metazoa; phylum Arthropoda; class Malacostraca; order Decapoda; family Portunidae; genus Portunus; species Portunus trituberculatus. Next base: position 8,419,108 of record NC_059264.1, on the reverse strand, counting down.
GCAGCAGCAGCAGCAGCAAAAAATTGAAATAATACTAGTATTAGAAGTAGCATAGATAGTTACAATTGAAAAGGAATGCGAGAAAATATGTGAGAAAATTTAACCCCTTCAATACTGGGACACATTTTTGTCTGAAGTTTTGGGTGTGATTAGACTATTTTATTGACATTAATGAGGGTCTATGGAGGTCAGAAGATTGATAGCCACAGTTTTCACTATTTTGCTCCTACATACGAATTTCTGAAAAGTCACCAGTGAGCAGAATGAAAATGGAAACGCGTCATGGTACTGAACGACGATTTCCTCTTGAGGAGTGAAGAAGGTCTACGGTAAGGCAGTGCCATATTTAACTAACTCTGCAGAAAAAAACTTTGTTTTCATGATTGTAACGGTAGTGTGTAATGTTGGCGTTACAAATTTTTTTATGGGTTTTCAAGCTTGTTTTCTTCAATTTTCAACATTGTATTCATGATTCCAAAGGTAGACTATATGATGTTTGCTTTTCTTATATGGATATTATTCGTTAAAAAGAGTATATCAAGGGTTTACAAAAGTCAGAAGGGCTTACAAAGCTTTCTAAGGTTTACATCGGCGTTTCAAGGTTTTTTTTTAAGGTGGTTTCATGATTCTCTTGGTAGATTATGAGGTTTGCATTACTTGTAAGGGTGATCACTGGTTTAGAAAAATACATCAATGGTTTACAAAGCTATTTCAAACTTTTTAGGGATTTATATAGTTCTTCTAATAATTTGCAAGAGAAAACATAGATAGATTAAATAATAAAAAAAAAATGTAGGGAAAAACATTGTTTGTCATTGTTGCTATTATTATTATTATTATTATTATTATTATTATTATTATTATTATTATTATTATTATTATTATTATTATTATTATTATTATTATTATTATTATTATTATTATTAACGTATTGAGAGAGAAAAATACGAGAGAGAGAGAGAGAGAGAGAGAGAGAGAGAGAGAGAGAGAGAGAGAGAGAGAGAGAGAGAGAGAGAATTTCCTTTAAGTTGTATTAATGAAATATCATTAATTCTCTCTCTCTCTCTCTCTCTCTCTCTCTCTCTCTCTCTCTCTCTCTCTCTCATTTCTAATTACCAATGCTTGTCTTACTAATACTGAGCACTTCACTGGCTCGGAAACCTTCCCAGAATAAACTTTTGACCAGTGCGCAAAAAAAAAAAAAAAAAAAAAAAAACAATTAACTGGTCAACTGTGGATGTGTTTCTTGGTGCTTATTTCCTATTGGGTCTAACTAGAGATGGGATTTGTAAATTGCTCTTATACGTAATGGGAAGTAAATAATTATTGGAGGCTGTTTTAACCTCTTCAGTACCATGACACCTTTCCATTTTTATTCTCCTTACTATATTGTGATTTTTATACAGCTTTAGAAATTTATGTAGTATAACAATAGTGAAGACTCTAGCTATTAATCTTCTGACCTCCGTAGACCCTTACTAATGTAAATAAAATTGTCTAAACATACCCAAACTCATGGTAAATGTACGTCCCAGTACTGAGGGAGTTAAATTGGTTTTTGTTAATTTTTTATAGTGTGGTATCTTTGATGTGTTCATTATTATTTTTTTGTCGTTTTTCTTTGTCCTTGTCTTGAATTCATTTTATATAACTTTTGGGAAAAGATAAACTTGTATTCTTCTTATTTCTTCTCTATTCATTCTTCTTAGTTCTTCTCCATTCATTATTTAATGATATGCTTCTCAGAAATTCCCAGGAAATTCATTATTGTTCCGCTTTAAGGAATATTTTCAGAAACTAAGAAATTCTTGTTTTGTTATTAGTCCTTCCATAAAATTTTTGCAAGTTATATTCTTTTTACTTACTCTGGTTTTCCGCTGTCTCTTTGTGTTCCTCGTCCTCATCCTCCTTTTTGTTCTTTTCCTTATTCAGCAGCTGTAGTCTTGCTTCTCGCCTCCTCCCACTCTTCCTCCCTCCTTCCCTTCCTAGACTCTCTCCACTACATTAGCACAACACAACGCCTTCCTTGTCAAACCAGAGCAGAAGACCACCAGACACATCAGCGTGTTGCCATTTATTTCAATCCAGCAAAGTCTTCCACATCTTGTCTGCTTAACAGGAACTGACTCGGGGCTGGTGACCGCGTGCATAAAAAAACATTTACTCAGACAGACATGAGTTGGAGAGATAGACAGGCAGGGTATTGTGTGAGGAGGAAGAAACAATAACCAGTGGAGGATCAAGAGGAGGATAACAGGTAGTGAGGTAATTGAATAAAGGGGAGTAACTCTGGCAGGCACAAGCGCCAATATTGATAGGAAGAGTTAAAAGTAAGTCTTGTGTTTGCATGATGGAAACTGAAATTCATAGAAATGCGCCTTAGAGAGAGAGAGAGAGAGAGAGAGAGAGAGAGAGAGAGAGAGAGAGAGAGAGAGAGAGAGAGAGAGAGAGAGAGAGAGAGAGAGAGAGAGAGAGAGAGAGAGAGAGAGAGAGAGAGAGAGAGAGAGAGAGAGATTAATATACAAAAAAAATAAAAGGAAAGAAAAGGAAGCGAAATAATTGCCTAACCTTTACGCACATCCTCGTTTTAAAAGAATACAAAAAGGAGAGAGAAAGAAGAAAAAAAAACGAACGGTAAAAGAAGCAACAGAAAACGGATGCAGGAAGTGATAAGCGAAGAGGGGGAAACAGCACTAAAATACGAAGACAAAAACAGGCATTCGGTAAAAGACCAGAAGTGGATAAATGGAAGGGAAGTGAGCAGCGAATTTATGAGAGTTTTTACGTCAGCGAGAAAGGAAGAGGGAGGAGGAGGAAACTTTTTCTTCAGTTGCGAAATGAGAAAGAAGCGACGGTAATGCAGGAGATAAAATGGAAATAAAGCGACGGGGGAGGGAGAAGAAGAAAACTCGTGAGGAAAAAATGTTTAAAGAACTTGAATGGCCGGAGATCCTCGGGGGAAAGAGACGAGGAAGGTAGGAAGGAGGAATAGGAGGAGGAGGAGGAGGAGGAGGAGGAGGAGGAAGGGGGACGCTGCGATGGAGACCACAGGGAAGGAACGAGGGACCCACTCTGTTTGAACGAGATCTTCGTTTAGAGTTTCGTCCCATCGGCGACACTCGACACTAGACCGGGAAGGAAAGCAGAATAAATTGTAATAAAGAAATGTACTAAATTTGTAGACCGTTCGTTACATGTTAATAAGTGTCCGATTGGAACATAACAGTGGCTGGCAGTGCTAAATTGGCTAAATGGTTTTTTTTTTTTGGGTAAGAGAAGGGAGTTGTCTTTCTTTACTTTATGGGGGAATACGTTATTGCATCAGGGGAAATACGTGGCGAAAGTTTTTTCTTATAGGAGAACGAAGGGGTATTTTATTCCTTTGCGTTTACAAGGGAAAACCTTAAGAATATTCTTAACGTACGTTAGAGAAACAGGAAAGAAAGGAGTTTTTTGTTATAAGAAGACAAAATATATATAGGGGGAAGTTTGAAACAAGTGAAATAAATAAATGAAGTAAGAGAACAAATTTTTATCCTTTGCTCTTTGTACATGACTTCAAGCTGATTAATTTACTTTTATTCTTTATCTAATCTTCTTTAACCATTTTTTATCCCAAATTTAAGTTTTTTTCTCTCTTCCTCCAGCTATTCTCGCGTCGTTTAATGAATGCTGATGATAGTTACGCTCTGGACTAGTGCAAGAACTAACCACTATCTACACTCATTTTATTCCTCTCACTGACAGACCTTTGAACTCTTCCCTACTCTGTCTTTTTTACCTTTCTTTGACTGTTTGTAGAGAGGAGGAGCAAGACATCTTCAGAATCACATTAGCTAGCCTGACATGCACCCTTTATTTATCTATTTGTATTTTGAGGAATGGAAATCAAAGAACTTATTTTTCTGCTGCTTTATTCATTTTTCTTTCCGGAAATTAGATACCTTGACCTGAATCTGTTTTTTTTTTTAGCTTGACCTGGATATTTTTATTTTTTGATGAGCAGAAATTAAGCAGAGCTTTGAAGCTATTTAAATTTTTTATAACCTTTTGCCAATCTTTACGCGCGCATACTTACAAAAGAAAATTAAAGAGGAAGAGAAGGACGAGGAAGAAGAGAAGGTTGAAAAGGAGGAGAATGACGAGGAAGAAGAGGAGGAGGACAAGGAGAAGGATGAGGTAGAGAAGGAGGAGAAAAAGCAGGAGAATAAGGACTTGGAGGAGAACGAGGACAAGGAGAAGGATGAGGTAGAAAAGGAGGAGAAAAAGCAGGAGAATAAGGACTTGGAGGAGAACGAGGAGGATGTGGAGAAGAAAGAAGAAAAAAGGAAAGATCAAGACAGTGAGGAAAAAGAGAGGAAAAGAAATTCACGCAACACTCATTTCATCATCCTCCCCTCCTCCATCACCACATCACCATACTGCGCACGCACGCACACAGCGTAGTGTAGTAGTTAGCACACTGGGCTCACAACCGAGCGGGGCCAGGTTCAAGTCCCGGGAGCGATGAGGCAAATTAGTTAGCTTCGTAATGTGTAGCCCCTGTTCACCTAGCAGTAAATAGGTACGGGATGTAACTCAACGGGTTGTGGCCTCGCTTTCCTGGTGTGTGGAGTGTGGTGTGGTCTCAGTCCTACCCGAAGATCGGTAAGTATGAACTTTAAGCTCTTTTCGTAGGAGAAAGCCTGGCTGGGTGACCAACAGACGACCTTGGTGAATAACACACACACACACACATGCACACGCACACGCACACACGCACACAACGCTTTATTCCATTTTCGCGCACTGTTAGACGAATACAGTACTCCCTGAATCACCAAACTTAACAAAACAAAGACCAAACAGTAATCAATGTAGCCTGAAGGCAATGGGGACCACACACACGCACGCAGGGACACCCCCCACACACACACACACACACACACACACACACACACACACACACACACACACACACACACACACACATCCGGTAGCTCATTGGTTAGAGCGCTGGCTTCACAAGCCAGAGGACCGGGGTTCGATTCCCCGGCCGGGTGGAGATATTTGGGTGTCTCCTTTCACGTGTAGCCCCTGTTCACCTAGCAGTGAGTAGGTACGGGATGTAAATCGAGGAGTTGTGACCTTGTTGTCCCGGTGTATCTTGTGTGCCTGGTCTCAGGCCTATCCGAAGATCGGAAATAATGAGCTCTGAGCTCGTTCCGTAGGGTAACGTCTGGCTGTCTCGTCAGAGACTGCAGCAGATCAAATAGTGAAACAACACACACACACACACACACACACCCGGTAGCTCGGTGGTTAGAGCGCTGGCTTTACAAGCCAGAGGACCGGGGTTCGATTCCCCGGCCGGGTGGAGATATTTGGGTGTGTCTCCTTTCACGTGTAGCCCCTGTTCACCTAGCAGTGAGTAGGTACGGGATGTAAATCGAGGAGTTGTGACCTTGTTGTCCCGGTGTGTGGTGTGTGCCTGGTCTCAGACCTATCCGAAGATCGGAAATAATGAGCTCTGAGCTCGTTCTGTAGGGTAACGTCTGGCTGTCTCGTCAGAGACTGCAGCAAATCAAACAGTGAAACATACGCACGCACACACACACACACACACACACACACACACACACACACACACACACACGCACGCACGCACGCACGCACGCACGCACGCACGCACGCACGCACGCACACACACACACACACACACACACACACACACACACACAACCGCCGTCCACACTTCGTCAGGGAGAGTAACGAGCACAATTTGTCTTCAACGGGCTTCCAATATTTATGCAGAAACAAATAATGACCACTTACTTCCCCCGTGAATGCCTCGCGTGCTGGCGCCGCCCAGAGGACCCGCCTAGTCCTCCACTCGTCCCATTTATATAAAGAACCATATTTTGAAACACTGCTGCCGTTCCGCCACTACTTTTAAAAGTTTTTAGTTGAAGCGACATGAGTTTTAAAGGATTTTTAACTGGTATTAGTTATAGATTAGAAAAAACATTTATTAACAACAAGAACGCGGCTAATCATTTATTTGGCCTTTGAAAATAGTCGTGGCGAAAGAGCAAAGCGTTTTTGAATGCGGGAAAAAGAACGAGGAGCACTAAGGTAAGGGAAGAACGAGACGACCCGCCTGATTGCCGCTCCCAGGAAAGTGAATAGAAAAATTCCTAACGGGTTGGCCAATTTAGTTCCCAGGTGCGCCTCGACGCTCCTCTCTTAAAGGAGCTGAAGTCATACCAAGGAGGAAAACGTTTCTGGTTTAGAGCTCCTGAGTTTGCCGGTGGAAGAGGTGAAGGAGTGAAAGATGCAAGGAGCTAGTTTATGTTTTCTATTTGAGAAGTCTTGTGCTGAAAGTAAAAAGCTAGTTCGTGGTTTTAGTGTCATAAAAAATGGTATTGGTTTATAATTCCCGAGTTTGTTATTGGAAATGGGGTGAAAGAATGGGAATTGAAAGTGAAGGTATTGCTTTTTTTTTATTTAAAAAGAAGTCTTGTGTAGAGATTTAAAAGGTAATTCGTGATTGTAGTGTCATAAGGAAAGGTATTATGTTTAAACTTTTAAGTTTTGTCAGTGGAAGGAATTGGAGGAGTGAGGATACAATGTGGTTAATGTTTTCTATTTGAGAGTAAGTATTGCGCTGTGAGTAACATATATTTGTGGTTTTAGTGTCGTAAGGAAAATATATTAAGCGAACTCGAGCTGTCAATGGAATGAGTTAACAAGAAGTACTGATGCTTCGCTTCAGTTAGGCAACGAGTCATTGTGTTAGTGTCCCAGTGCATCAGAGACCCGTATTCAGAAAAGATCCGCTGTTTCAAAGGCCACAGAGGTGGCCGGTAGGGTTAAAATATTTTTCATTAATAATGTACTTAAATATATTGTTAATCTGTCACTAGAAATATGGGAAACAAAAATGTTTTGGTATCACCAATACTATTTCCAAAGGTCTTAAAGAATATTTCATATCTCGGTACTGTAGAAACCATGTTAATCTATCATTGGAACCGTAAAAATACCCTTGAAAACCTGTGTAACTTAAATAGAGCCTATTTAATAGAGTGGAGGTGTGGCGCAGAAGGGTATCAGAACATACGATAGTGAATCTGTGTGTGTGTGTGTGTGTGTGTGTGTGTGTGTGTGTGTGTGTGTGTGTGTGTGTGTGTGTGTGTGTGTGTGTGTGTGTGTGTGTGTGTGAAGTCTCCTGTGGTGAGCTTAGAGATTAATGGAGTGGTGCATGGGAGACTCTTGTGCTGAGTAGTGTGTGATGGCGGTGGTGCGTGGATGAGATTGCGTTGAGAGAGAGAGAGAGAGAGAGAGAGAGAGAGAGAGAGAGAGAGAGAGAGAGAGAGAGAGAGAGAGAGAGAGAGAGAGAGAGAGAGAGAGAGAGAGAGAGAGAGAGAGAGAGAGAGAGAGAGAGAGAGAGAGAGGCTAACTAACCAACGAACTCCGGTATCTTCCAACAAAAGATTACGGCGCCCTTAATCACTTAATCTTTAATCGGCGCAAGGCGGGAAAACTTGGCGAGTGGTGATGCATGGGCCAATAGTTGTGCGGCGGGAGGCCCGGAGAGGATTTATGGCGCTGAGTGGAGGAGTGGCGGTGGTGGTGGTGGTGGTGGTGGTGGTGGTGGTGGTAACATGTTGTGGTCGAGGGTTTTATGTTGTATTACGCCTTTTAAACTGGTGTGTGTGTGTGTGTGTGTGTGTGTGTGTGTGTGTGTGTGTGTGTGTGTGTGTGTGTGTGAGAGAGAGAGAGAGAGAGAGTGAGTGAGTGAGTGAAGTGAGTGAGTGAGTGAGTGAGTGAGTGAGTGAGTGAGTGAGTGAGTGAGTGAGTGAGAGAGAGAGAGAGAGAGAGAGAGAGAGAGAGAGAGATGATAGGTCGATAAAGAGAGGCAGAGAAGTAGATAAACACAAATAAAAGAAAAAACGAGCACACAAGCAAAACAAACACACAAATAGAAAAAATACAAACACACAAACAAACAGACAAAAATACACAAAAGCACAATAAATACACCGAAAAAAAAGCAAAAGAAAAACACAAACACAATTAGACAGAGACAGAGTGAGTGAGCTGTATCTTCCCACCCTGCACTCACTCTCTCTCTCTCTCTCTCTCTCTCTCCTTTTCTGAGCTGTTTATTACTCCGTGACGCGAGGGAATGACAGCACCGATCCAGTATTTATTCGTCTAATCCTCTCCTTATCGCACACACTCACCTTGCCTCCCCGCGGATAATGTTAAGTAATGACGCTCGCCACTCATACAACCTCACGCGTCTTTCTTTTACTTATTGAGCATTGTCCCGTATTCTCAAACGCTTCCGTGCTTCACCTCCATTATTTCAAAAGGTTTTATTTAAATTTACACCAAATTTTTAACGTGTTTTTACGGTTGTAGACGTAATGACGAGATTTCTACGTTATTAACTGGAGAAACACTCTTGAAAGCCCTGTTAGTTATGTGTGGCCTTGGGAAATAGTCGTGGTGAGAGAACGAAGCGTTTCAGAATATGGGTCATTGTTTCGTCTATGTATAAGGTAATTTCTTTTTTTTCTTCCCTTGTCTTGATTCAGAGTTTTTTTGGTTTGTTTCGTGTTTTTTTTATTCGTGTTTTACGTTTTTGGATCTGTTGTCTTTGTGGGTTTTTATTTACTGATTTTTTGTTTTATTTCGGTTTTCTTTCCTTCGTGTTTAATTTTTTTTTACTTTGGGGTTTATTTATTATTTCTTTGTTTTGTTTCGGGATTTTTTTTCTTCGTGTTTTTATTTATTTATTTTTTTTGCTTTTTTTTTTTTTCGTCTTTGGTTTATGATCTTATGCTTGTGTTTGATTCAACTTCTTATTGTCTTGTTACTTGTCTGATTTTGTCGTTTTGTTTTGTTCACCTTTGTTTTGTAGTTTTGTCTTTATCTTGTTTTTTTTTGTTTTACTTTGTTTATCTTTCAATGCATAGTGCCTTTTTTTATTTTCTTGTCTTTCTCTGTTTTTTTTTGTGTTATCGTAATTTTCGTGTATTTTTTCAATTTATCCAAAGTTTGTTTTGCCTTCCTCATCTCTCATGATATGCGACTATATTCTGATTATATATTTTTACTGAAACAATTTCTCTTCTATTATTTTTAGTTATCTTTGCTTCCCATTTCAAGTTGTTTACTTGTTATTCCTTGTTCATGTTTCAAGGCATGCAAATAATTCTTTTTTACAAATTTTTAATGTTTTCATTGTTTTGTTTTCCTGTTCGTGCCGGCCATTCTATTTCTATTACAAAGGAGTCAACTGTGTTACCTTTCTTTGTTATCATCGATTGTTTAATTATTTTCCACTAAATTTCTTTTATTTTTCGTTCGTGCTTCAAAGCGTACAGATACTAATCTCTATACTGCCGTTAATCTTTCATATAATATTTATCACTGCTACGGTTAATCTACGGTAGCTTTCCATATAGCTCTTCTTACCATTATTCATTTTGCATGTTTCAAAGCATGCAACTGCTACATTTTCATTTCCTTTTAAACTAACATACGTATTTCCTCTGTGTATGCAACCTTCATCCTTTCTAACTATTATCATTTACACATTGTCACACCATTTCTAGCTACACATGTTACATTTCGCTACACTTTACCTTTCTTATCTTTTAAACTCTTACACTATTATTCTGTACACACACTCGCTCATACCATTACCAGCTGCACACCACACTTTTCACTCACCAGCATTACTTTTCCAACATTCTGACACACAAACAAACACACACACACACACACACACACACACACACACACACACAGACACAGACACAGACACAGACACAGACACAGACACACACACACACACACACACACACACACACACACACACACACACACTCTCTCTCTCTCTCTTAGTCACAGCACTTCCCTCAATAAGCAGCTCGTCAAACCAGGCACAGAGAATGACGAACAGAGTCCTCCATACCCCAGTGTTGACTGGATCCCTCAGCGGCGCCAGGCGAAGTAAGTGAATGTGCTCGTTAATGTTAAATAATTCCCGCTAGTCAATGATCAATTATTCTCCCTTGACCCTCTTGCCTTCTATACTTAATTAGTGAGGATTGAAGGGAGGTGAGCGATGCTGGCAACATTAAGGCTCTGAGTGATGAGGGGAGAGAAGAGGGTACATAATTGAAGAGAAGATGAAGGGATAAGAGGTACAGATTAGATGCGATGGAGAGAGAGAGGGAGAGAGAGATGCTTCAGGCGAGATAGATTGTGTGGTGGATATTCTTGTCGAGAGAGAGAGAGAGAGAGAGAGAGAGAGAGAGAGAGAGAGAGAGAGAGAGAGAGAGAGAGAGAGAGAGAGAGAGAGAGAGAGAGAGAGAGAGAGAGAGAGAGAGAGAGAGAGAGAGAGAGAGAGAGAGAGAGAGAGAGAGAGAGAGAGAGAGAGAGAGAGAGAGAGAGAGAGAGAGAGAGAGAGAGAGAGAGAGAGAGAGAGAGAGAGAGAGAGAGAGAGAGAGAGTGACTGCACTCACCACGTCTACCGCCACACAGAGCAGCAGGGACTCTTCCTCCATAAACACAGCGAACGGAGTAGATCGCGGTGCCTCTGTTCGCCCACGAACCTCTCCTCAGACCACTTCAGGAGATTGGAGAAAAAAGAAATCTAAGAGGGAAGTGCAGCAGGACGCGAGGAGGGTGTCCAGCGAAGGACTGAGGACTCACCAGGCCACCAAGCAGACACAAAAGCGAGCCAAGGCAAAAGTGTGTGAGTACTGCTCACGGAAAGGACACACTTCTGCTACTTGCCACGCCAGAACTGACGATTTACGTCAGGAGCGTCTCCTACAGCGGCTTCTTACGGTGGAAAGATACACAGCCACACCCTTCCCACCTGCAGCGCCTCAGCCCGCCCACCCCCTCACTTCATTTCAGTCCTTGCCACAACCTCGCCCACTCCTTCCTCAGCCTGGTATCTGGAATCAGAACCAGGGGCGGCAGTGGACCACTCCTCTTCACCAGTACCAGCAGTCGGCCGCGGACCCTAACCACCACCTCGGACTAGCAGGCCTCGCTCACTACCATCCCTCACCATGGTACAGCCAGCTTGCCCCGCCGCCAACTAAAGGTCGTCTCTAGCAACGTCCGTGGTCTCCGGACTAACCTTGCAGACTTATACCACAACTGTGTGCAACGACACAATGCAGACGTTGTTGTGGTGACCGAGACATGGCTGAACAGTGAGGTGGAGCCCACGTATGGCAGGATGCAGGGCTTCACCCACTGGGTGAGGAGGGACCGACAGGAGCGAACAGGAGGTGGAGTGGCTGTCTGCTTCAAGGAAGGAATGCAGGCCCAGCTACTCGACATAGACACGCCTCCAATGATGGAGATGATGTACTTCCGAGTAATGCTGGCAGACCGCTCAGCCCTCCTGCTGTGTGCCCTGTATCGCCCCCCGCGACAAGGGCCTGACTCACTCTTGTACCTGACTGAGACCTTAGACAACCTGATGATGGCACACAGCTGCAGCCACGTGCTGATTGTGGGGGATCTCAATCACCACCTGGAAAGAGACGCCTACGAGAATCTCCTGGAGGTGCAGGGTCTGACAGATCATGTCACCTTCCCCACACATGAACGAGGAGGGACATTAGACCCTGTCATCTCAGACTACCAGGAAGACAAGCTTCAGTGTCATCAGCTGGGGCTCGTGGGCAGCTCTGACCATCACGCTGTACTGACACAGCTGGAAGTGGGCGTGGCTCAGGACGAGGCCACCACCCGCACCATCTGGCTGTGGAACAAAGCAGACTGGGCTTCCCTGCGCCGCGACCTGACCCACACCCCATGGGCCACTCTGCTACAGGGAGGAGCAGAGAGTGAAGCACTTGCACTCACCTCTCACCTTCTCGCCCTCCAGAGACGCCACGTCCCACACAGGGAATACACCACCAGATCGACGGATCAGCCATGGTTTGGCTACCGTTGCCGTGTTGCTGCCGAGGCAAAGTATGCTGCCTGGCTCCGCTACAAGAGGAACCCGACTCGGCGCAACAAGGACCTGCACAGGGCTGCATGCAGGAGGATGGTGGTAACCAGCAAGTGGGCCTTAAAAAAGTGGGAGGAAAGCCTGCGCCGGAAACTGTGTGGCACTGGCGTAGGAAACAAAACTTGGTGGTCTCTTGTTAAGGACAAACAAGGAACTGGCCACCAAGAATCCATCCCTCCCCTCAGCAAGCAGGACGGTACTGTCGCCACCAGCAGTAAGGAGAGGGCACAGTTGCTGGCTTCCTTGTTTGCTGGAAAAATGAAGGTCGGGAATCCACAGCAGCCACCGCCTCAGCTGGTCCAGCAATGTGAGAAGACTGTCACCATGGTGGAGGTGACGCATCAGCAGGTGAAGCGATTATTGCGGGGCTGGACACACAGAAAGCCACCGGCCCTGATGACATCAGCCCGCACCTGCTGAAGCGATGCTCCCAGGAACTGGCTGCCCCTCTCACCCAAGTCTTCACAACTTGTGTACGGGAAAACGTCTGGCCTTCAGTGTGGAAGGAGGCTCGAGTAGTTCCGTACACAAAAAGCTCCAGGACGGACCCAAAAAACTACAGACCCATATCCCTGTTGTCAGTGGTGGGTAAAGTGTTTGAGAGGGTCGTGGCAGAGGTGGTGTGTAGCCATCTCAAGGACAATGCCCTCCTCTCAGACCAACAGTTTGGGTTCAGACCTGGAAGGTCAACCTCCGACCTAATGATGCTTCTCACCAGGCATTGGCAGGACGCCCTCGACGACGGCAAGGACACTATAGTGGTTGCTTTGGACATAGCAGGAGCTTTTGATAAAGTATGGCACAACGGATTACTAGAAAAGCTTCGTGCTAAAGGCATCCAGGGTGGCTTGCTACGACTCTTGGGAAATTACCTGCAGGACAGAAGCCTCAAGGTGGTTGTCAACGGGCAAACATCTGAGTCCCTGCCTGTGGAGGCATCAGTGCCACAGGGTTCAATTCTTGGCCCACTCCTGTGGAATATCTACGTGGATGATCTTCTCCAGCTACTGCCAGGAGTCATGGCCTATGCTGATGACTGCACCCTCTCCTATACCTATCCACGCCAGGACAGTGGGCGGGCTGCTGAGGCCATCAATCAGCAGCTACGAGTGATAAAGGAGTGGGGTGCTCGCTGGCAAGTGACATTCGCGCCGGAGAAGACACAAGCAATGGTTGTCTCTCGGTCCCCAGCCGCCATGGCAGCAATGGCAGGAAAGTTGTCTTTGGCGCTGCTGCTCTCCCACTCCAAGATGACGTCAAGATACTTGGAGTGGAGGTGGATCGAGGGCTGAGGTTTGACAGGCATGTCAAAACCATTGCCAAGAAAGCCTCTCACAGGATCTCCGCTCTCAGAAGGATCGCCAGTTTCCTCGACAGGAAGGGAGACTGCT
>NC_059264.1:8383177-8400677 GCF_017591435.1 Portunus trituberculatus | reverse complement strand
TCTCTCTCTCTCTCTCTCTCTCTCTCTCTCTCTCTCTCTCTCTCTCTCTCTCTCTCTCTCTCTCTCTCTCTCTCTCTCTCTCTCTCTCTCTCTCTCTCCTTCCTCCTGCTTGGGGTTTTTCCTCCCTCCTCAGACTTAACCTTCCGGGAGGGAATTTTTAAGATTACCTCGCAGGATTAGATTGGTTCTTTATTTATTCACTTTGCTGCGCTCTGCCGAGTGTGTGTGTGTGTGTGTGTGTGTGTGTGTGTGTGTGTGTGTGTGTGTGTGTGTGTGTGTGTGTGTGTGTGTGTGTGTGTGTGTGTGTGTGTGTGTGTGTGTGTGTGTGTGTGTGTGTGTGTGTGTGTGTGTGTGTGTGTGTGTGAAGCGAGTGGCAAGTGAGTTAGTGTATCGGTTTGTGTGTGTGTGTGTGTGTATGTGTGAGGTGTTTGCGTGTGTGAGGCGACTGGAAGGGGAACGCATGAAAGAGTGTGTGCGTGCGCGTATGCTTAGTATTGCGGCTTGAATGTAGATGAACTTGTTTTAATATGATCGACTTAATAAATGTTTGGAACAGTGGAAGTCAGCTTGTTTGCCTCCGCGCTGCTGTACACACCTCAGTACACTGCATCCTTTAGCAACAGCTTCGGAAACTGATGAAGGAAAATAACAGTAGTAGTAGTAGTAGTAGTAGTAGTTGTTGTTGTTGTAGTACTTAAGTTGTAGTAGCATTAGATGTAAGTGGTAACAATAAATAAATTCTACAGGGCTGACGATTTTTGTTCCTTTTCGTGTTCTGTGTAGTATCATACTCCACCGCAGCAGCTCAAGGAAGAATGAACATTGTTATGGCGGTTGTGAATATTCCTCTCTTAGTTCCACGCCTCTTATGTTACTGTCTTCGTTCTTTGCCTTTTCGGATATATAGTCTTCGTTTTCCTTTCTTTTTTGACATATGCTCTTCTTTTTAGCTCATTGCTGATACTGAGTTTTCATTCTTATATCTCTATCTCTTCTGATGCCAAGTCTTAGTTTTCCTCTCCTCTTCTTGGTTTGTCTCCGTCCTCCTTCGCTCTAGATACTAATTCTTTGCTCTCAGCTCCCCACCTCTTCTGCTCTTGAGGTAAAGTAGAAATGTTACAACAGCGCATGGCATCACAATAAACTGGCGCATAACACTAATCCTGCAGAGTGTTCACAAGTCCTTCCTGACAAGTGAGGGGCGAGGGAAGGCGAGGCGAGACAGGAATGTGCTTTGTTGAGACTGACAGTAAGACAAGGGACTGTATTCTTAAACACTGAGGAGTTATCTCTTGCCGCTTGTATTCAACAGGACGCAGTGGAAGGTATTAGGGTTTCAGGGATATTCATATGATACTAGTAATTTTTTGGGGGGATTTTGTAACGTCTGTTGATGAAAAATGTCCATCACTCTTACATTTGACAGTGATTAATTTCTTTTTAGTGGTTTTCATTATTCCAGAGTTTTTTGGGAACTAGTGCATCATTAGTAGAGAAAGGAGACCCAGCTAACCACTATCAATCACTTTATTTAACACGCTGTAATGAACGTTATAGAAGTTCTCAAGGGAGTTTTTTATGATTTTAGTAATTTTCTTGTGAGAAATTTGCACCATAAGTAGAGACAGAAGACCCATACGATCACTACCAATCACTCAGAGTGTAGTGGAAGTTTTTGGATTTTGAATGGTATTTTCATGAATTCCGTGATGTTTTAGGGATTTCACATTTGTAGAGAAAAAGGAAGCCATATATCCACGACTAATCAGCCGTGTAGTCTTTGAAAACAATCCGTGTGAGAGAAAAAAGCTTTTAAGAATACGAACCCGCGAGGAACAAAGGAGAGATGAATGGTGCACCGCCACGGCCTCCTTTCTACACACACACACACACACACACACACACACACACGCACACGCACACGCACACGCACACACAAGGCCGTTACGCAACCTGAGGAAAGAAAGATACTGCTTATCTAATGATATTGTCTACTGTTGATATTGTTTTCATCTATTTTTTTAACTTTAATTACATATTTCTCTCTCTCTCTCTCTCTCTCTCTCTCTCTCTCTCTCTCTCTCTCTCTCTCTCTCTCTCTCTCTCTCTCTCTCTCTCTCTCTCTCTCTCTCTCTCTCTCTCTCTCTCTCTGTTATTCTGCCCACCTCTCTAATGCAAAAGTATCTTAAATGTTTCATCTTTAATACTGGTAAACTTTAGAGCTTGATGTCTGTGTCTGTATTTCCCCTTATCTATGACTTAAACATCTTCAAGAGATAATCCTTTCGGAATTTTATTTCTCCTCAAAGAACTTTCTTTTTCTTTCCTCCTCTTGCCTTTGGTCAGATTCCCTCTTATATAAAACACGCACTGAGACACATACATTCTTGAGGGACTTTGGCCATCCCCACACACTCTATGTTTGAAGAGAATGTATTCCAGATCGCCAGGAGGCACTGAGAATATTAATTTGGAGTGTTTTTTCTGACGTGTCTTCTGCTCTCCATCCGTTTTTGACACCCAGTCCTGAACCTCTCGCCTCCTTGCTGACACAAGCAGAAACCTTTACGTGTTTCTGTTGTAAGGACACTACAGTCTCTTGCAGAAAGTTGAAATTACGTAGTGTTTTTCTTGTCCTTGTGACAGATTAACAGGAATAGACTTTAAGAACCCGACTAATCATATTTGTATGTTATGAAAATAGCAGTGGTAAGACAAGTGATTCTGAATACGGAAGACAGAACAGCATTTACAGCCTGCCTTCTATGTCATACGAGTATAAACACGAGAAACAAGACTAGACATGCTGACAGGAGCAACATAACATTGGCTGAAGATATAAGGGTGAAACTGATAATTAGCAATTTTATTACATTCTCTATTTCGTCTAAAATATAGCAGGAGGAAAGACAAATATTGCAGTCTTACTTTTATTAGTAAAGCGAATGCAAACAAGGCACCTTGCACATGTCACAACGCACCACTGCTACCACCACCACCACCTTCACCATCACCGCCACGTCCACCACCACCACCATCACGTCCACTATCACCATCACCATCACCACCACGTCCACCAGCACCACCACCATCACCATCACTATCACCATCACATCCACCACCACGTCCCTATACACATTTTTCTTGGAACACACTTTTCTCTGTACGGGATTGAAAACGTCCTAACAGTAGCAACACGACAGAACATTTCCCGGCCTGTCGTCGGCATGCAGCACAGCGCCGTTGCTCTTTATTCCGGTGCCTGGAACAGAACATTTTATTTAGCCTTCCTAAAGAGAATGGACTGAAAACTTCACTGTTCTCCTTTCATCTGACTTGCGTGCTTGTCTCTCTTATCTCCCCTATGTTGTGTCTCTTATTACCTTCTGATATACAGGTAATTGGGAATGGAACAATTTAATCTGCTTTTTTAAAGAGATTGAGGTAAAAAGTTTCAACTCGTCTATTTATCTCATACTTTTCCTTGATTTTCCTATGGCTGTAAATGTTGCATCTGTTCCTTCTATCCTATGTAAGAATGGATCTGGCGAAGGGCAAGCGAAAGGAAGGAAAAAAACCCCACAAAGAGGCTAGCCCTTAAATGAAACAGCGAAATGAATGATCCAAAAAAATGGAGGATAAGCGTCAGAATTATCATCTTAACTTATTAACATTTTGTTTTTCTGCCCCTCCTGTGGCCACGCCATACAAGACTTAACTCTTAACTCTCACCCTCTGTTTTGTCCACCTTACTAATGCACAACGTCTTTACTTTTTCATCTCTTGTACCGATACTCTGAGATTCATTTCCTGGTTTTGTGCCTCCGGCTTCTTACGACCTGAGGTGGTTCAAGGGAAAAGTGTTATAATACCTCAGAAAGTAAATTACCCTTATCTTTTTTATTACTTTACTGTGTTTTAAGAAGTGACGTTGCTGTGATGGTTGTATTCTTCATTCATTTCTTTTCCTTTGGTAAGTCTCCCTGACATGAGAAAATAATGGAAATAAAACGTAACCTTTCTTGCCTTAACACCTTTATAACGCCACCACCTGATGCACTTAAGTCTGGGGTAACATTATAATCTCTTTCACCTAACCCAATCTTGCCTAACTTTACCTTACCTTACCTTTCCTTACCTTACCTTTCCTTTCCTTACCTTATTTAATCTTACCTTATTTAATGTTATCTTAGTTAACTGTACTTTTGCTAACCTTACCTTACTTAACCTTACCTTACTTTATTTTGCTGTGCCTTGCCTTACTTAACTATAACCTAACCTTACCTCCCCTTACCTCAACTTACCTCAATTTACCTTACCTTAACTTCCCTAACCTTACCTCAACTTACCTTACCTTACCATATCTTATCTTATCTTATCTTATCTTGAGTTTGAAATCTTAAGGTTAGTGTTAGATTCTAGTATTTGCCCCAGTATTTACTTGATGTATATATTTATTCATTTCTTAACCTAACTTCGTGTGTGTGTGTGTGTGTGTGTGTGTGTGTGTGTGTGTGTGTGTGTGTGTGTGTGTGTGTGTGTGTGTGTGTGTGTGTGTGTGTGTGTGTGTGTGTGTGTGTGTGTGTGTGTGTGTGTGTGTGTGTGTGTGTGTGTGTGTGTGTGTGTGTGTGTGTGTGTGTGTGTGTGTGTGTGTGTGTGTGTGTGTGTGTGTGTGTGTGTGTGTGTGTGTGTGTGTGTGTGTGTGTGTGTGTGTGTGTGTGTGTGTGTGTGTGTGTGTGTGTGTGTGTGTGTGTGTGTGTGTGTGTGTGTGTGTGTGTGTGTGTGTGTGTGTGTGTGTGTGTGTGTGTGTGTGTGTGAGAGAGAGAGAGAGAGAGAGAGAGACGCACCCTTCACATACACACTTCTCTTTACAGAGAGAGGAGAGAGAGAGAGAGAGAGAGAGAGAGAGAGAGAGAGAGAGAGAGAGAGAGAGAGAGAGAGAGAGAGAGAGAGAGAGAGAGAGAGAGAGAGAGAGAGAGAGAGAGAGAGAGAGAGAGAGAGAGAGAGAGAGAGAGAGAGAGAGAGAGAGAGAGAGAGAGAGAGAGAGAGAGAGCAATGGAGGTAAAGGATAGAGGGAGAAGGAAGAAAATAAAGATTTTTTGGCATGGCCAATTGTGCCTGTAGGTAACTTGAAGAGTATTGGAAGCGCTGTTAAGCTTCCACCCATTAGTGGCGCAAGCAATTTCATTTATAGTGGTACCATATTAGTGCCCATATCACCACCCCACCCAAGCGCATCTTTGGTGTAACCACCTAGAACCTGGGTATCATGGTGACATGTAGGTAACTTTAAACCACTCGACAAATGGTAAATTTTCAAAGTCGTACTTGGTGGGATTCGAACCTACGCGTGGACGTCTGCTCGCCACGCTCACCACCTTATCCACTGCGCCACCGATTGAGGGAAGGAAATGAGAGAGAGAGAGAGAGAGAGAGAGAGAGAGAGAGAGCTTTTATTAACAAGAGCGCATTGCCTGTCTTTGTGTGTGTGTGTGTGTGTGTGTGTGTGTGTGTGTGTGTGTGCGTGGCTGTTTGTTTGTCTGTGTGTGTCTGTCTCGCTTTTTCACTCTAATGAGGCTTAATTAGGGACAAAAGTATCACAATTCAACGCTAAAGGGCCAATAACTTGCAGTGAGAGAGAGAGAGAGAGAGAGAGAGAGAGAGAGAGAGAGAGAGAGAAAGAGAAAGAGAAAGAGAAGAGAGAGAGAGAGAGAGAGAGAGAGAGAGAGAGAGAGAGAGAGATTCCAACTAGTCATTTTCATACGATGTGTAGAAACAAACTTTATTTTTCCCATTAAGAACAGGTGTCATGTAAGTGATAGTATCAGATCAAGTGTTTCTTTATTGGTATTCTAGTCATGTATTAACATTTTCATTGTTCCTCATCGTATCAATCCTTAATGAGACTCCTCTGAAACATTTCCCTTAGTTCTACTCACCTCTCGGTAGTGCAGTGGCTAGATATTCTAAATTCGCGATACTAAAAACATTGTATGACGTTTTTATATGTGCCTACAAGAGAGAAAGAGATTGTACGAGGATAATGCTTGCTATTCTTAGCCAGTTTAATGTTTAGAGAGGGTTTGTTGAATAAGGAGAAACATCTCACACAGGCAGGTGATGAAAGAAAAACATGTGTTATTGAAAAATTTTGACAACAATTTTACGTCTGTCAGAAAGAGAAATGTACGATCAGAATGTTGTTCAGTATATGTCAGAGAGTTAAATGTTGAAAGGAAAAACTTGAAATCCATGAAAACTTAGTTCCTGTATTTGTCTCAAAATTATATTTATTCTATTTTGGTTAAATTCAGTGTTTTGTTATGAGAGTTTGGTCAGTTATAATTACTGATTCATTTCTTCTATATTTAATGAACAGTGAGTGATATTATGAAGCTTGAAAGTGGCACATAGCAGTAAATGGCTCGATTTATCATTATAAATATGAAAACACCCGAAAAATCTAATAATTTTTATTTGTTTATGAGACCAGCATTATAATTATGAAAACACTAAAACATTCCCAATTACTTTCACTGTCACTGGGATCATGAAAACACCTTTAAAATTCCATTTACATTTATTACAGCTTGTCAAACTTTCACTGAATGAAGAAGGACCTCTGAAAATCATAACTTGCATTAAAGTTTATTAAAGTACACTGGAAACATGAATAAAAGCTGAAACCCGAGCAACTTCCACAATAACCTATAAAACTATCATTAAAACCGTAAAAAAACACACCCTTGAGAAACCACAGCAATAAAATACTCTTAAAATTAGAGATAAGAAGCGAAGCGTTTCGAAATACGACCTTGATGTAAACTGACGAAATGCTAAAACCCCCGAACATTCCTGGCTGGAGGCGAGACCCAAGCGGTGAGTGCAAGGCGGAGGCGGAGGCGGAGGCGGAGACGGGCAGGAGTGGGCGGGCCTGATGGGGTATGGAAGTGGTTATATTGGTGACAGGAAAGTTGGGAAGTTTAGCTCAAGTTTAGTGTGACGTGTATGTGGGTGAGGCGCGAGAGAGGGAGAGAGAATGTTGCTGGGCTGAAGATCTGAGTGAGGGAGGGAAGGGAGGAGTGGGTGTTAAGGTGTTGGTGTGGTTGTGTCGTAGTGGGTTTGTGTTATGAGGATGTTTTGTGGTTGTATTTTAGCAGAGGTATGGTTATGGCTTTGGGGAATTCCTAGATGGAGAAATCTGGTTACCGTTACTGAGGGAAAAAATCTTGGATGAGGAAAGAAGAGGAAAAAAGAAGGCAGAACCAGAAGCTTACGTATGGTTAGGTGTCAGGGAAGATCCAAGGTGGTGCAATCTTGGCTGCAAAAGTAAATAAAAAATGTGTTTCGTGGTTGCATTAGGGAAATGGCAAGTCGGCGAAATCGTGGCTGCAAAAGCAAATAAAGTGATATCACCAGGACGTTTTTTTTCACTTTACCTTCCTTTCCTAACCGTCTTGAATTCCCTCTTACTGCCTTAACATTACATCTCTTGCCATCATCTGACGTTATTTTCATAGATACTGTTTTGAATTTATTAAACTACCTCTCCCATCACCAACCCTTTCGACCTAACAATTTAAGGCTCTTCAACACTCATTTTCTTAACTACCTTCAAACACTCACTCATTAATCTATCTCTCTCTATGTTATCTATCGCTGCAGCTCTTCTCTATGTTAATGACATGTTTCCTTGTTTCCTCTATCTTGCTACAAGTCATTTCCATTTACTCTCACCTCTATGCTGTTTATTGCGCTAATGCAAGAGTATCTTCACACTTTTATTTCCTTGGTTGAATCTGGAGGTCTATGCCTGTTTTTGTTTTTCCCTCCTTCAGTTGTTTCAAGAATGGAATATTTAGAAATCATTAAACTTCCTTCTCTTCTAGATATCTTTTGTCCATTTATCTATGCATTACTTTTTTATTTACTCTTCTTATTACTTACCAGTTTATTTTTCATTTATACACTCAAAAAATCTTTCTTGTGTTTACTTGCTTTTTACGTGAGAGGAAACAAAAAGACGATTCAATTAACTTTATCCCAGAAATGAATAAATGACGAACTAAAGACAGTATCAATCAACCTGGATAGTGTTCAAATCCCGTGCTTAGACGAGACCATTTGCATCTTGTCTCCTTCTGTGTGTCAGTCACGCCCTTCAGGCCAGCAAGACGAAGCGGGATCTGGCAAGACTCGCGCCTCTCAATCACTGAAAGGGTCTTGTCTGCGTGAAACAATGAGGCTGGAGAGAGTGATAATGGTGGTAGTGGTGATGGTGATGGTAATGGTAGAGGAATCATGGAGAAGGAGGAGGAGGAGGAAGAGGAGGAGGTAAGGAAAGAAAAAGAGGAAGGAAAAGAGGAGGAGGAGGAAGAGGAAGAAAAGTAAGAGGAGGAAAAGGAGGAGGAGGAGGAGGAGGAAGAGGAGGAGGAGGAGTAGGAGTAGGAGGAGGAGGAGGAGGAGGAGGAGGAAGAGTAGAAGAGGAGGGAAGAAGAAAAAGAAGAAGAAGAAGAAGAAGAAAAGAAGAAGATGATAAAGAAGTGGAGGAGGAAGAGAAGAAGGAGGAAGAAGAAGAGAAAGAGGAATAATAAGAACAAAAATTAAATCTAGAACAACAACTAAAAGAACAAGAATAGCAAAAAAAGAAAACAATAACAATAACATAATAATAATAATAATAATAATAATAATAATAACTAAAACAACTCCATATTTCGAGATCTGGGGATAAGAATGGCACGATAACCACTACCACCACCACCACCACTAACAACAACAACAACAGTAACAGTGGTGCAGGATTCTGGGTGAGAGTAGTGCAAGGATTGCCAAGACGTGTTTTGAATGCACAAGTCAGGCGGCGGAGCAGATCCCGTAAGATTTATTCGTGGCGAGGCAAGGAGAAGGAGAGGAGTAGAGACGAGGAGCGGCGGGCGAGGGAATAGAGAAGAGAGGCTAGCAAGAGAAGAGACAAGAGAGAGAACAAGTAAAGTATAGGGAAAACAAGGAAATAAAAGGTAAAGCAAGGAAGGAAGGATAGAAAAGAGAAAGGAAGGCAAAAGCAAGGAAGGAATGATATAAAAGAGAAAGGAAGGGAAAAGCAAGGAAGAAGAAAAACAGGCAAGAGAAGGCATGAGAAGAGAGACAAAGAGAACAAGTAAATGTTAAGAGAGAAAAGAAAGACAAGGGAAGGGAGTGGAGAAAAGCAAAGCAAGGAGGGAAGGATAGAAAAGAGAAAGAAAGGCGAAAGCAAGGCAGAAGAGAGAAACAGGCAAGGTAAGGACACAGAGGAGATACAAGTGAGAGCAAGTAAATGGCAAGAAAGAGACAAGGGAGAAAAATAAGAGAAAGGCAAAAGACCAGCGGTAAGAAGGGCAAGGCAAGGAGAGGAGAGGAACAAAGGGAGTGCATGAGTCAGCCACTAGGCAAAGCAGGGAAGGAATAGAGTCGTCTCTTTACGTACCACTTGTTTTTTCTTCCTCCCACAATGCAGCTCAGGATGGATGTGAGAGCAGAGTGTGAGGGTAAGGGTTTTTTGTGGTTTTTATGGTGGGGTTGGTTGATCTGTGTTAGTGTTGGAGGTGGTGGTGGTGGTGGTTTTAATTCAAAGATTGTAATATTGGTAATGAAGATTTTAATGATAACGATAATAATATTGGTGATGATAATAATAATAGTGATAATAATAATAATAATGATAATAATGATGATGATAATGACTATAACAATAATAATAATAATGACAGTAATAATAGTGATAGTAATAATAATAATGATAATGATAATAGTAACTAAATGCTACAATTACAACTACTAATGATGCTACTACTACTACTACTACTACTACTACTACTACTACTACTACTACTACTACTACTACTACTACTACTACTACTACCTACCACTACTACCACTACTACTACTACTACTACCACCACTACTACTACTACTACTACTACTACTACTACTACTACTACTACTACTACTACTACTACCACCACCACCACCACTACCAATACTCCTACATATATCCATCAACTAATTAATATCAGGTTCAATTTACAATCACACGAAAGCACAACATAATAAGAAAAATAATACAAGACTACAAGAAATCTAATGCTTAAAATAAGAAGGAAATAGAAGAGGAAGTGAAAACGGTGACAATGATAACAGGTATTTGAAAAACAGCCTTGAATTAAGAGACTGACTGAGATGGATTGAGGCCAGACAGCTAGCTCTCTTTCATTTTAGTTAGGCCAGGAGTGGAGAGAGAGAGAGAGAGAGAGAGAGAGAGAGAGAGAGAGAGAGAGAGAGAGAGAGAGAGAGAGAGAGAGAGAGAGAGAGAGAGAGAGAGAGAGAGAGAGAGAGAGAGAGAGAGAGAGAGAGAGAGAGAGAGAGAGAGAGAGAGAGAGAGAGAGAGAGAGAGAGAGAGAGAGAGAGAGAGAGAGAGAGAGAGAGAGAGAGAGAGAGAGAGAGAGAGAGAGAGAGAGAGAGAGAGAGAGAGAGAGAGAGAGAGAGAGAGAGAGAGAGAGAGAGAGAGAGAGAGAGAGAGAGAGAGAGAGAGAGAGAGAGAGAGAGAGAGAGAGAGAGAGAGAGAGAGAGAGAGAGAGAGAGAGAGAGAGAGAGAGAGAGAGAGAGAGAGAGAGAGAGAGAGAGAGAGAGAGAGAGAGAGAGAGAGAGAGAGAGAGAGAGAGAGAGAGAGAGAGAGAGAGAGAGAGAGAGAGAGAGAGAGAGAGAGAGAGAGAGAGAGAGAGAGAGAGAGAGAGAGAGAGAGAGAGAGAGAGAGAGAGAGAGAGAGAGAGAGAGAGAGAGAGAGAGAGAGAGAGAGAGAGAGAGAGAGAGAGAGAGAGAGAGAGAGAGAGAGAGAGAGAGAGAGAGAGAGAGAGAGAGAGAGAGAGAGAGAGAGAGAGAGAGAGAGAGAGAGAGAGAGAGAGAGAGAGAGAGAGAGAGAGAGAGAGAGAGAGAGAGAGAGAGAGAGAGAGAGAGAGAGAGAGAGAGAGAGAGAGAGAGAGAGAGAGAGAGAGAGAGAGATGGTGGCGGGAGAGTGGAGACGCTATAAGCTATGCAGGATTACAGTTCAGAGCTGATCCTGTAGGCAAGCACAAATAAATACACGCAGGTTAGTGATGCCTCGTGCTGTGCTGGCGTGGTCACAAGAATCGTAAGCTGCGAACATAAGAAAACAAGGAAAGCCACAGGGAATCCATGATGCTTAATACGTAGCATTCCTTTTATAAAACATTTTTTCTTGTTTCTACCTTTTTTCTCATTCATATGTCTGTACAACAATTTAAAAGTCCATATTGTTTTTTTTTACTTACAACCTGTTTCCTTAATCTATTCACTTCAGCTACAATATTGTTTGGGAACCCTTTTATTGATATTTCCTTTTTAAATGATAATTTTTTCTTGTTCTATCGAGATTACTGACCATAGGGAGTTTGTATGCTTACCTGTTTGTCTATTGACTTATTGACGTATTTGTTATATACGAGACCAAGGGAAAATAAAAGAAGTCTTAAGTTTTACACGTGGCAGTCTTTGAATAAAACATGTCTACTTGTTTCCATCATTTCTTATGTAAAGGACTCGGCCAAAGGTTACAAAATGGTAGCAGTAAAAAGCCCACTGAAGACAGTAGACCCCCCCAGAGGGTAGAGATAAAAGCATTATTCAGAGTTAGAGGAGCGTCTTCAAACATTTCCCTTAAAGGATTTCAAGTTTTAGTCTCTATCCATGAATTTGTACAATCTTTGAAAAAACCTCCTTATTGACTTCTACTCTCTTTATTGTGTCTAACATTTTAAGTTTTTGATTCACTTAGAAACTACTTGAACTAGTAAAATTCTCACTTCCTGCGCACTTAAGGTTGAAGGAAAACTTCCGGGAAGATAATTTTCCTAGAGACGTTAATTTATGTTACAAGGAGGATGTTTTTTCTACAATATCAAAATATTAGACCAAGGGAGAAACTAATAATTCAATTTCCACATATATACTCAGACTGTACCGAGAGGTTAATGTTACCAGGAAGGCTGACAAACTCCTTGAAGATATAGGTAGTAGCTTTTAACACTATTAAGATGCGTAGCACTGATCATGACCGGCAATTCAATTTTCAAGATTTTCATATTTTTTTAAGTTAAGTTGTGTAGTAAGGAATATGCTGTTGACAAGGCTGAAGGAAAATCGGTAATTCAGATCTGAAGAAGATGCTCCGATTCCAGATTAGTGGTTCCTATACGTAAACAGGAAGAAAGATGGGGAAAAAGATGCTGTTGTTATGAATCTAACCTTATTTCTAGGAATGATGTCACTGTTAACTTTACCATTTACAGGGTGACCCAACAGTCTGGATGTTTATTTAGGATACTTACGAAGCACACTGTGTGGGTACCTTGGGTTTGTTGCGCATCTCCCTCATCTTTGCATTGTTAACAGGAAGAGAAGACAGGAATAAAAAGATGCTAGTTTAGTAAGCACGGTATCTTTTTCTGAACCAATCGATAGTGTCCCTGTTGACCTTACCATGTATAACCTTGTGTCTATTAAGCAGTCTTGCCGTCTCTATTTTTACCAACAAGAGTCGATGAAAAAAAAAAATCAACCTCCTTTTTTTTTATATGAAGCAAAATAACCAGTTGATTATTACTTGACTGTTTATAACCTTGTATCTCTAGTGTATTCTTGCCGCCTATTCTTGCTGCCTATGCATATTTATCAACCAAGATCGATTATATATTAAGAGAGAGAAAGAAAATAAAGAAAACCCTCTAGAAATACAACCTTATATTCATGCCTAAACATTTTATCACTTTTACCGTACCGTATATAACTCTGTGTGTATCATGCAGTTTTGCCGTTCGTACATTATTACCAACATGACTGTATTAAAAGGAATAAAAAAAAGCACTATAGAAAACCAGGCTTACTTTCATGATAAACATTTTTCAGGTTTTTTTTTTTATTTGCCATATATGCCCTCGTGTTTATTATTTAGTCTCACCATCCATACATTAATATCAACATAACTATGGAAAACAAAATAGAATACAATGTAGAAATCCACCCACGTTTCTATGGCCAGTTAAGGTAACCATGAACAGCGCCAGTGAAATGAGATCGAACATGTTTCTTATCCAGTGATGGAGATAAAGAACGAGACGGCAACGGAAGAACAGGGAGAATACAATCAAGGAAATGAAATGGCTGTTAACTTTCTCATCATTACCGTCTTCTTTACTCTCTCTCCCTTTTTTTCCCCTACACGTTGTTAGTTCCTGCCTCCTTCTGCTGTTCTCACGCTCTGGCCTGTCTTTCTAGCCAGCCTTCCGTTTCTTCTTCTTTCTTCTCCTCCTCTTCCTCCTCCCCTTCCTCCTCCTCCTCCTCCTCCTCCTCCTCCTCTTTCTGTTTTTGTTCTCGTTCCTTTCCTTGCTATTGATTTTCTTGTTCTCTTCCTGTTTCTTCTCCGCCGCCTGCTTCAACTTTTCCTTTTTTTTATCTTGTTTTCTTTCTCTTCTTCTTCTTCTTCTTCTTCTTCTTCTTCTTTTTCCTCCTCCTCCTCCTCTTCCTGCTCCTCCTCCTCCTTCACTGCTCCTCCTCTTCCTGCTCCTCCTCCTCCTCCAACACTCCTCCTCCTCCTCCTCCTCCTCCTCCTCCTCCTCCTCCTCTAACTCCTTCTCCTCCTCCTCCTCCTCCTCCTCCTCCTCCTCTTCTTCTTCTTCCTCCTTTGTCATTCGCCACTTTATGATATTGCTATTCTTGCAACATATCTGAATTTATTATTGAGAGTTAACTGGGTCGTAAAGGGACCAGAACGTCAGGAAAGCTGCGGTGAGGCGGTTCTCTGACGCGTGGCACTCCCTCTATAAAACATTCATACTCATGACCACCTATCACCGCCATCCATAAGTTCATGTAATCATCCTCTAAGCTCCCTAGTGACGCAGCGCTGACAACCTGATTACCGAGTCTGCTGCGGTCATATAACTATTTCTTCCTTTACAAGATAAGCACGTCAATTTCGAACTCGTTATTTCTAGTCGTATTCTAGTTATTGATCCTTGAGACATAAAAAAAAAAATATCTATGTATATTAGAATGCCATATGTTAAGGGCAATAAAGTGAAAAAAAAAATCACTGAGGTGCCAATGACTAAGACGAGGACCTAAAGAATTATGAAAAATTGTATGTCCAGTTTCTTGAAATCTACTTATTGAAAGAGTTCATTTCGTAAGGAGGAAATATAAAAGTAGACAGGGAATTCCAGAATTTACCAGAAAAAGGGACGAATGAGAACACTTGTTAACTCTTTCATTAGAAAGGTGGACAAAAAGTAGAAAGTCTTGTGGAACGAGGCCGCGGTAGGAGAGGAGGCATGTGGTTAGCAAGATCAGAGGAGCATTTAGAGTAGAAATATCGATAGCAGATAGTAAGAGATGCAATGCTGCGGCGATGAAAGAGACTGAAGACAATCTGTAAGAGAAACAAAACTGCTAAGGAGAAAAAAAATTCTCTCGTAAGGTATAATTTTTTTTTCCAAGTCAGTTTATTTCAGTTGCAGGTCTGGAGTGTTGCCTCTGAAGCGTTACTCTGACGTGTCTCTTCTCGTTATCTGAGTTTCCGTATTCTTTAATTCTCTATTCTTTACTTTGCTTTAGTCTGGGCAGCTGCTGTTGAGGGCTGCCAGAAATGATCAACACTGTTCACAGCGCATTGTCTTCGTCACTCGCACTCATTACAAGCGTGTCTGTCACCGTGCCCATGGATCAGCCTCTTCCTAGGTCTTCTCCTGGCTGGCAGAGCCATCTTCAACGTGTTCCTCCCCACAAGAAGGAAATATCAGCAATCGAAATAATTTTTCAAGACTGAATCGCCGCGTGAAGGGAGGAAGGAGGCAGGACGCGTTCCAAGGTCATTCATCGCGGCGTGAGTTAGTGCGCGGCGATATCCCCTGGCGCTGCCGTCCCCGTGCTGCAAAAGCCTGTCCCATTTGTCCTGCCCAGACCTTAATGGCCGCCACTCCAGGCAGGGAGGGCGGCGTGGCGTCCTGTGCTGTACCTTGCTGGCTGGCTGGCCTCGCCTCACGAGCCTAAAAAATACTGGGGCACTGGAATGAAATTTTTTTAGAACGTTTACTAATAGCCATTATGAAAGATAGACTCAGCATTACACTGGTGTGCATTCAGGCTAGCTAATGCTGATCCGAGGCTTTTCAGGCAAATATAACAAGGCAAAAAAATCAAAACAAAATCATTCATTCCAGTGAAAAAAAAACTAAGAAATTTAAGTGCACGCATTAATGGCGGCGCTGGTGCCTTGCTAGTGTTTGGGATTGTCATGGTGGGGACAGGGAGGCGCAGTTATATATGTTTCATACATGGACTGCCAAGCTGCTGCCTGGTGGCTGGTGGCTGCTGCCTGCTGGCTGTTGGCTGCTGTCTGCTGGCTGTTGGCTGGTAGCTGCTGTCTGCTGGCTGTTGGTTGGTAGCTGCTGTCTGCTGGCTGGTGGCTGGTAGCTGCTGTCTGCTGGCTGTTGGCTGGTAGCTGCTGTCTGCTGGCTGTTGGCTGGTAACTGCTGTCTGCTGGCTGGTGGCTGGTAACTGCTGTCTGCTGGCTGGTGGCTGGTGGCTGTTGTTTGCTGGCTTTTGGCTGGCGGCTGCTGTCTGTTGGCTGTTGGCTGGCGGCTGCTGTCTGCTGGCTGGGGTGTGGTGGCTGCTGTCTGCTGGCTGGTACCTGGTGGCTGCTGTCTGCTGGCTGGGGTCTGGTGGCTGCTGTCTGCTGGCTGGGGGCTGGTGGCTGCTGTCTGGTGGCTGCTGTCTGCTGGCTGGGGGCTGGTGGCTGCTGTCTGCTGGCTGGGGGCTGGTGGCTGCTGTCTGCTGGCTAGTGGCTGGTAGCTGCTGTCTGCTGGCTGGTGGCTGGTAGCTGCTGTCTGCTGGCTGGTGGCTGGTAGCTGCTGTCTGCTGGCTGGTGGCTGGTAGCTGCTGCCTGCTGCCTGCTGGCTGGTCGCTGGTGGATGCTGCCTGCTGGTTGGTAGCTGGTGGCTGCTGCCTGCTGCCTGCTGGCTGGTAGCTGGTGGCTGCTGCCTGCTGGCTTCTTGCAACTTATGTGTTAAGTTTTTAAAAGCTTCGATTACCTCGGATGCTTCCAGGCATCTTGAATATAGAGGATTATTATTCTCTTTATACTTGCTAGAATTTTTTTCTTTTTACTTGTTAAGCCTTCTCCCTTTCTTATTTTCTAAGACCCCATTACCTCCCCCTTTTTTTTACAGCTATCTCTTATTGATACATAATGAACTCATGCATATCTCACATACATTAGACATTTTATTGTTTATCATTGAGAGATATTTGAAAGTCTCACTCTATCAGCTCCAGAAGAAAAGAATAATTAAGGAAAAATACATGGTCGTATAGATTGAGACGATGTGAAGAGTGCAGCTCCCAACACGCCTCCAGACATCTTTGTGTATACTATTATATTTCCCTTCATTATCATGTTGCTCTGAATCAGTTAGATTTTGTAACTTAGCTATCTCTCTTATTGCTAAAGGAAAACATAGATAACCTCACATGTGCAAAGTTTCAGATAGCATGTTGGATTCAGGGTGATAAAGGATTATTTTTTCTTAATGGTAAGTTTTAAATTTTTCAACCTCTGTTACTGATACAAAATGAATCTGTCACTAAGGTTAGGACCGTGTATTGGATTGTACTGCACCTTTCCAAGCACTGAATGTGTGGGACAAAGTTTGTATTGTCGCTTTTTATTTTCCTTTTGAAATTGTTAGTCTCAAATTTTGATCTTCCCTTATTGGTGAAAGTGTCTTATCACCCATAGCACAGTTTATGGAAGCGTCCTGGATTATGCTACACTTTCCTGGCTGAATTTAGTATTATATTTTTCTATTGATTAATTTTAACTCTTCAAGGTTTCACTTTTTTAGCCCTCTAATAAAAAGAATAATCAATATACACGCTTCCAACTTAAAAAAAAAAAAATGTGCACTGTTACGTTTATTTGATTGTTAGCTTAACTTTGAACTTGCTAACACTTATTTTTTTTTTATGTATTTGTCTTTCTGACAAAACAACATACAAAGATTAACGTGTATTTCATGGCTTACATTCAAGAATCTTACTCATTATTATCGTCATTTCATTGAACCATTTTTCTCCTTATTTGGCTACATGATTTAAGTCTCCAGATCTCAGTTTTGTTTGCGATATCTCGTGAGTCGCTTTATCTTATCATTAATTTCACATCAGTAATCCTGTACAAGTAAAGTATCTCCGTAACATTTGCTTCTCTCTTTGCTTCTCTCACTGATACAAGATAAACGCGACCATCTTTCTCACCAGGCTTGAGGCAGTGCTTAGTTCATTATAGGGACAATTTGTTGCAGTGCCTCGTGTTTGTACGTGAGTTCTATTTTAAGTGCCTTGCCTCTTGACATGAAATTAGGTGATCCTCTTACTCTTACGTGGCTCT